>NC_060891.1:295000-462500 GCF_014805685.1 Silurus meridionalis
GTACGCCATTCCCTTCATGGGCACTGATCCCTCTGTGGTGAAGAGAACTCAGCGCTACCTGTCTGAGGAATATCAAGAAACTCCGGTTATCTTACACACACACACACACACACACACTTATTATATATTTATATTTAAACTCTTAATAATAAAGTGTTTCATTAGATTGAGTAACATTAACTTTGTGTAAAATGTTAACAAGACACCAGGGGGCGGAGCTACACTCCTGACATCTTGTGTGTGTGTGTGTGTGTGTGTGTGTGTGTGTGTGTGTGTGTGTTGTCAGGTTCAGTACGGAGCGTATGCTGGTATCGGGGGAATCTCCTCCGTCATTAAGATCCTCTTTGCCGGCTTGATTTTCTCTTTACTCGTGAAGTTCAGCTTCGGCAGGAGCCTCCTGATTAAAGTACACAGATTTGTTTATTCTGCAGTTCAGATGCAGCTGCTGCTTGAACACGTATCAGTTCATTGTTTATAAATAAATAACAGACACAATAATTAATTTATTTGATTTATTTCCATGTTTCATGCAGTTCCCAGAGTTTTTCTCTTTCGGATATTTCTCCAAAGCAGGGCCGACTCGGAAACAGGTACGATACCAGCCTGTAGCCAGAAGTATTTGTACACCTGGTTTTCTGCAAACATGTGTTTCTTCCCCAAACTGTCTCACAAAGTTTGAGTGGAAGATCTCCTGCTATAGAGCTTCAACCCTATTGAAAACCTTCGGGTTCATCTCACCTACATCAGTACCTGACTTTACTAATACCCTTATAGCTGAATGAATCTCCACAAAATCTAGTGAAACATCTTCCCAGAAAAGTGGAGCTCATTATAGCAGCACATGGAGACCAAATGTGGAATGAGATGTTCAAAAAGTGCAACTCTTATGCTCAGGGTTTCACAAACGTTTAGCTATGTAGTGTATATCAGATAAATTCACCACTAAACAGGAAACCAGAGAATCAGTTCAGTACAAATGATGAGGAAATAAATCTGTATACAGCGTGTTTACTGACGTAGCATTAGCTTTCATTCACATTTTACAGACAATTCTAGTGTTTTTTTTTTCTTAAACAGACAATGCTTTCATGTTTAAAGTGTGTGTGTGTGTGTGTGTGTGTGTGTGTGTGTGTGTGTGCGCGCGCTCGCGCAGATGGAAGGATCATCATTCCGTTTTGCGTTCTTTGGTGAAGGTTACACTGAAGGTCAGGATCCATCTCAAGGGAAACCCAATGCTAAAATCCGCACACTTGTCCAGGGACCAGGTACGAATGTTCCTTTAATTAAAATAATACACAGTTGATAATAAATGTTATATATATATATATATATATATATAAATAAACATTGATATGAAGATGTTTCTTCAAATGTATATAAAGAAATTAACCTGCTAAAAGGGGGAAACTCATGAGATGTACGAAGCTTTACATGTGACTTTCAGTTCAATTTCAACATCAGATTTAAACTTGATCGATTTTTCTTTGGTAATGTTCAACGCCCCCCAGAGGCCGAGTCACGTTATTACAGATTTATCTTTTATAAATAATAGAATAATGATGTTATAGGTTTCATGTCACTAGATATACTTAGTGTATTACGTATTAAATATGATGTAAATTGTGTGTGTGTGTGTGTGTGTTACAGAGGCTGGTTATGTTGCAACACCGATTGCCATGGTGCAGGCTGCTCTCACCATCCTCAATGAACCGGAATCTCTGCCCAAAAAGTCAGTCACCTACACTCTCTCTCTCTCTCTCTCTCTCTCTCTCTCTCTCTCACTCTTCCACTCTTTCTTTCCTTCACTTTATAGTTTTAATTAAAAATGTGAATATGGCAATTTATTAACCAGTGTTGGGGTGTGTGTGTGTGTGTGTGTGTGTGTGTGTGTGTGTGTGTGTGTGTGTGTGTGTGTGTGTGTGTGCGCGCAGAGGTGGTGTGTACACTCCCGGAGCTGCCTTCGCTAGAACCACCCTGATTGAGCGTCTGGAGAAACACGGGATCCATTTCTCAGTGCTGTAATGAAGCGAGGTTCCATGCAGCACAGCTTCAGCACTTCCTGTCCTACGCTACACAACTCACTCTGATTATCGCTTAGCACTAATGCTTTCACACAGCGTGAAGTCATGAATTAATTCTGATGTGTGTATAATGACACACTGAGGGAGTCGATTACATTCACACTAAAGAGCTGATGTTCAACCTCAATCACATAAACACTCTGTAACCTTCACCTTCATCCATCAACCTTCATCACGTTATTTAGCATGATTTAGACTGGACCAACTAAGCACCTAGAATTAATAGTCGTGTGTGTGTGTGTGTGTGTGTGTGTGTGTGAGTTTTCTTCTGTTCTCTGTGTGTTCCCTCACACACTTCTGTTTAAAATAATGGAAATTTAAATTTTGGCATTAAAGTGTGTGTTGTGTTTTTTTTTGCTGTAGAATGTAAAGATATTAATAATAAATAAAACAAATGAAATTAGTTGATCTTTTTTTGTGTTATTGATTACACACTGCAGATAGATAGATAGATAGATAGATAGATGGATAGATAGATGGATAGATGGAGTTTATTAAGACCAGGTTGCAGATTTCTCTCTCTTCTTTCGAACGATGGCTGCCACTTCCTGCTTGAGTGCACAAACACACTGTTCCAACTGCTCACTGAACTCTTTCAGCAGGTGTGTGTGCTCATCCATGAAGAATCTCAAACCCTGCAGGTCCACCTCCTCCTGACACACACACACACACACACACAACAGTGTCTATGTAAAAATAAACATAGTAAATAGTATCTTCTGTAATGTGTTAATGTGGATGAGACAGAGGGAGTCAGTGATGAGAACATGACTGAGAACAGACACATTCCTGATCATCATCATCTTTTCTCTGCTTGTGTTCTATATGTGGATCTTCAGCCTGCATACATTCATTAGGTAACAACATTTTAATTAGTTTTGTATTAATATATATATATATATATATATATATATATATATATATATATATATATATATATAACGCTATCAATTCAGTGCATTTCTGTTTCATCATTTTTATAGAAAATGTAAATAAATAAATAACTAAATAAAAAAGAGGGGAGATTAAAACCTTCGGCAAAAAATACGTTTATCCACGACGTCCTTTCTTAGATATAAAATAAATAAATAAACTCCAGATAAAAATATTTTTAATCAGTAAACTTTTGTTTTATTTCTGCGCCAAGTCTCAAATCAAACACCAAATCCACCATGTTTTACACAATTTACCCTCTAGGGGGCGTTTTGTGGGTTTTTCCCTCATAATGGCGACACAAACTTAAATTACTGTCTTTATTGATCGTACAGATAAAAACAATACATCATTCAAATCTGTAAAATGTCTATAATTTTATATATATAAGCTTCCTGACTTGACTTGAAGAGGTGCAGTCTCTCCAGTGTCACCTCATTAACGGTCCGTGTGGAAACATAGCAAAGGCTCTTAATGATGTCCACACGTCTCTGCACTGATATAGCATTTATATTTAATCACTGTACATATGCTTACATACATATCACATGATGTAAATATGATACATGTTTAATAATAATAATAATAATAATGCTCATTTAGTAAATGAGATCATTAAGAGTCGCTCGGGAGAAACACTTCCAACAGGAAGTGGCTATATCTCGCTATCTTTGTCTCTCTATTTTCTCTATCTAATTGTCTCTGTGTCTCTTTTAGTAAATGTCTCTGTCTCACAGTATATGTCTCTCTCTTGCTGTCTCTCTATTTGTTTCTCACTCTTTCTAAAGCTGTGTCTGTGTCTCTTTGTCTTTGTCTCTGTCTTTCCTGCTTATTTACATGTCTAACAAAGTTTAGAGTTTTGAAAGTAATGCCATTAGTGATCTATGATGAAAGACTTTCCTGGTTTGATTCTTTCCTCTAGTTTCATATTGAACATTATAAGAAGTTTTTAAAAACAGAACAATTAAAGGTCATTAAAACTGGTTGCTGGTAAATCATGGTATATCAGTGGTGCAGGTGTTGGAGATGTGGTTCTTGTACCTGAGTCACTTCTCAAAGACTTCGAGTAACTGAGAGAATGTACAGGAAGGAGAAGTTTTGACCCTCTACCATAATGATCTAAGAGACAACAGTGGTCTCTTAACTATAGAAAAACCAAGAGTCCAATAAGCAAAGCCTTGTTTGTCACCCCTCTGGTAGTGTAGTGGTTAGTGATGCAGCCTCTGCTATCTGACTCACCCGGTTCAATTCCTACCCCTTAGCTTTCCTTTAAATTGTTTAAAAAGTTTTATAAAAGAACCAAAAAAGGTCCTAAAAATCAGGTTCTTGCAGGAGATCCTGTGGCTCAATTGGAAGAGCTCTACCTCTGGGTTGAGAGGTTGCTGGTTCAAACCCTGGCCAGGACTCAAAGTTAAGAGTGTGGAAGGTTCCAGTGACCATAGTGAGGAAGGTGTCAGAAATGGCTGTGTGGAAGGTCGGATGTGGACGGTTTCTGAGGGCGTATCCTGAACCAGGGGGGCAATAATCAGGCATCTGCCCCCCTGGCATCTGAGAAGCTGAAAACAGGGGTTATGAAGCAAAAACATCAAAAAAAGTTTCAACATAGGCTCCTAGAAGAATTTAATAACCTTTATCCCCTGCCCAAAATGCAAAACCATCACCCTCAATTTTTGAGTGAGGCTGTAACCAAGCAGGCCTTCACAGCCTTTGTTCACAGTCACCCACTCCATTGCTCACCACACAGTAATTTCCACACAATTTACCCAGTGTGGGGACAAGCCAGATTTGAACCAGCAACCTCTGAGCTCAGAGGCAAGGCTTTTACCACAAAGCCATCAAGTCCCACAACACACCATCTTTTTTTTGGGGGTTTATCCTTCGTTTCATGCTTCAAAGCAAGAAATTCAGACCAGAAAGAAACACAGAAAGCAGGATTCGAACCCTGAACCCCACCAACAGCAAAATACCAGTCTTAACCCACTGAACCATCAGGAAGGACAAGCTGTGACAATTGTTTAGAGCAGGTCTATCTTTTTTTTTTCAAACCATCAACACAAGAATATAATGCTAAAGACAGACTTAGGAAGCAAAACCATATCAGGACTAGCAGGATTCAAACCCTGATTCACGCCATTAGCGAGGCACCAGCCTTAACCCACTAAGCCATCAGAAAGAAACAGGATGGAAAGCTTGATTAGAGCAGGTCTATCTTTCTTTTCAAACCATCAACACAAGAATTTAACGCTAAAGAAAGATGTAGGAAGTGAATCCTGATCGTGACTGGCAGGCAAAAAGCAGGATTTGAACCCTGAGCCCCACCACCAGCGAGACACCAACGTTAACCCATTGAACCATCGGTGAGGACAGGCTAGGAAGCTTGTTTAGAGCAGGTCTATCTTTCTTTTCAACCCATTAAAAACAAAAATATATCGCTAAAAAAATATGTAGGAAGTGAATCCTGATCGTGACTGGCAGGCAGAAAGCAGGATTCGAACCCTGAACCCCACCAAAAGCACAACACCTGATTTAACCCACTGGACCATCAGAGAAGACAGGCCAGGAAGTTTGTTTAGAGCAGGTCTATCTACCTTTAAACCATCAACACAAGAATATAAAGCTAAAGAAAGATTTAGGAAGCAGGAACATAACCGACATCGCAACTAGCAGGATTCAAACCCTGATCCTCACCATCAGCGAGTCACCAGCCTTAATCTGATCAACCATGGAAGAGATCAGACTGGGAAGCATGTTTAGATGAGGCACAAGCCTTAAACCACTGAGCGACCACTGCTGAAAAGCATGTGTGCTTTTTGGAGGGTTCATACTTTGTTTGATGGCAGCGCAGTAAGAAAGAAGGCATGTAGGACTGGCTTTGAAACCTTATCACCAGCGTGGACTATATTAAGGACCATGTTCAGGCACAAGCCTTAACCCACTGAACCACGAAAGAGATCAGACTGGGAAGCATGTTTAGATGAGGCACAAGCCTTAAACCACTGAGCGACCACTGCTGAAAAGCATGTGTGCTTTTGGAGGGTTCATACTTTGTTTCATGCCAGCGCAGTAAGAAAGAAGGCATGTAGGACTGGCTTTGAAACCTTATCACCAGCGTGGACTATATTAAGGACCATGTTCAGGCACAAGCCTTAACCCACTGAACCATCAGGAAGGACAAGCTGTGACAATTGTTTAGAGCAGGTCTATCTACCTTTAAACCATCAACACAAGAATTTAACGCTAAAGAAAGATGTAGGAAGTGAATCCTGATCGTGACTGGCAGGCAAAAGCAGGATTTGAACCCTGAGCCCCACCACCAGCGAGACACCAACGTTAACCCATTGAACCATCGGTGAGGACAGGCTAGGAAGCTTGTTTAGAGCAGGTCTATCTTTCTTTTCAACCCATTAAAAACAAAAATATATCGCTAAAAAATATGTAGGAAGTGAATCCTGATCGTGACTGGCAGGCAGAAAGCAGGATTCAACCCTGAACCCCACCAACAGCAAAATACCAGTCTTAACCCACTGAACCATCTGGAAGGACAAGCTGTGACAATTGTTTAGAGCAGGTCTATCTTTTTTTCAAACCATCAACACAAGAATATAATGCTAAAGACAGACTTAGGAAGCAAAACCATATCAGGACTAGCAGGATTCAAACCCTGATTCACGCCATTAGCGAGGCACCAGCCTTAATCTGATCAACCATGGAAGAGATCAGACTGGGAAGCATGTTTAGATGAGGCACAAGCCTTAAACCACTGAGCGACCACTGCTGAAAAGCATGTGTGCTTTTGGAGGGTTCATACTTTGTTTCATGCCAGCGCAGTAAGAAAGAAGGCATGTAGGACTGGCTTTGAAACCTTATCACCAGCGTGGACTATATTAAGGACCATGTTCAGGCACAAGCCTTAAACCACTGAGCGACCACTGCTGAAAAGCATGTGTGCTTTTGGAGGGTTCATACTTTGTTTCATGCCAGCGCAGTAAGAAAGAAGGCATGTAGGACTGGCTTTGAAACCTTATCACCAGCGTGGACTATATTAAGGACCATGTTCAGGCACAAGCCTTAAACCACTGAGCGACCACTGCTGAAAAGCATGTGTGCTTTTGGAGGGTTCATACTTTGTTTGATGGCAGCGCAGTAAGAAAGAAGGCATGTAGGACTGGCTTTGAAACCTTATCACCAGCGTGGACTATATTAAGGACCATGTTCAGGCACAAGCCTTAAACCACTGAGCGACCACTGCTGAAAAGCATGTGTGCTTTTGGAGGGTTCATACTTTGTTTGATGGCAGCGCAGTAAGAAAGAAGGCATGTAGGACTGGCTTTGAAACCTTATCACCAGCGTGGACTATATTAAGGACCATGTTCAGGCACAAGCCTTAAACCACTGAGCGACCACTGCTGAAAAGCATGTGTGCTTTTGGAGGGTTCATACTTTGTTTGATGGCAGCGCAGTAAGAAAGAAGGCATGTAGGACTGGCTTTGAAACCTTATCACCAGCGTGGACTATATTAAGGACCATGTTCAGGCACAAGCCTTAAACCACTGAGCGACCACTGCTGAAAAGCATGTGTGCTTTTGGAGGGTTCATACTTTGTTTGATGGCAGCGCAGTAAGAAAGAAGGCATGTAGGACTGGCTTTGAAACCTTATCACCAGCGTGGACTATATTAAGGACCATGTTCAGGCACAAGCCTTAAACCACTGAGCGACCACTGCTGAAAAGCATGTGTGCTTTTGGAGGGTTCATACTTTGTTTGATGGCAGCGCAGTAAGAAAGAAGGCATGTAGGACTGGCTTTGAAACCTTATCACCAGCGTGGACTATATTAAGGACCATGTTCAGGCACAAGCCTTAACCCACTAAGCCATCAGAAAGAAACAGGATGGAAAGCTTGATTAGAGCAGGTCTATCTTTCTTTTCAAACCATCAACACAAGAATATAATGCTAAAGACAGACTTAGGAAGCAAAACCATATCAGGACTAGCAGGATTCAAACCCTGATTCACGCCATTAGCGAGGCACCAGCCTTAACCCACTAAGCCATCAGAAAGAAACAGGATGGAAAGCTTGATTAGAGCAGGTCTATCTTTCTTTTCAAACCATCAACACAAGAATTTAACGCTAAAGAAAGATGTAGGAAGTGAATCCTGATCGTGACTGGCAGGCAAAAAGCAGGATTTGAACCCTGAGCCCCACCACCAGCGAGACACCAACGTTAACCCATTGAACCATCGGTGAGGACAGGCTAGGAAGCTTGTTTAGAGCAGGTCTATCTTTCTTTTCAACCCATTAAAAACAAAAATATATCGCTAAAAATATGTAGGAAGTGAATCCTGATCGTGACTGGCAGGCAGAAAGCAGGATTCGAACCCTGAACCCCACCAAAAGCACAACACCTGATTTAACCCACTGGACCATCAGAGAAGACAGGCCAGGAAGTTTGTTTAGAGCAGGTCTATCTTTCTTTTCAAACCATCAACACAAGAATATAAAGCTAAAGAAAGATTTAGGAAGCAGGAACATAACCGACATCACAACTAGCAGGATTCAAACCCTGATCCTCACCATCAGCGAGTCACCAGCCTTAATCTGATCAACCATGGAAGAGATCAGACTGGGAAGCATGTTTAGATGAGGCACAAGCCTTAAACCACTGAGCGACCACTGCTGAAAAGCATGTGTGCTTTTTGGAGGGTTCATACTTTGTTTGATGGCAGCGCAGTAAGAAAGAAGGCATGTAGGACTGGCTTTGAAACCTTATCACCAGCGTGGACTATATTAAGGACCATGATCAGGCACAAGCCTTAACCCACTGAGCTACCACAGAAGTGCTTTTTTTTGGTGGGGTCATCTTTCATTAAAGACCAGGAAATAAAGAAATTATTCCAACACAGAAAGGACAGAATTGAAATGTTTTCAGAGTGGACAAGGTCCAGAAGTTTTATTTACCAACACAGGAACCACCAGCTTGAGCAGGAATCAAACTCTCAAACTCATCCTCATGGGGACCCTGACATTAACCCACTAGGCTATCACATCTATCTATCCATCTATCTATCTATCTATCTATCTATCTATCTATCTATCTATCTATCTATCTATCTATCTATCTATCTATCTATCTATCTATCTATCTATCTATCTAATATGATGTGAGGTCCAGTTAACAGCTAAAACAGGTAGCAGTAATAACTACTTTTTACTGAAGTACATGTCTGAGCCAAAACTTCTTTACTTTCACTCGAGTAAAAAAGTTTAATCAGTACTTCAACTTTTACCAGAGTATTTTAAAACATGAGGATCTGTACTTCTACTTAAGTAAAGGATGTGTGTACTTTTGCCACCTCTGATACTACGTCACTAGATGGACGTATTAGGAGAACATTTTCAGCTGTAGATGTTGTAGAAGTGAAGTTACTTCCTGTGTACGTACACTTGGTCTGTGCCTGCGCAGTCGCTGCAGCTGAGCTCGGACCGATGTCATGCTGTGGTAAAACACTTTCAGTGCTCGAGCGAATTCAGCATCACAGCTGGACTTTAGACTTCTCCTGCGCCCTCGAGCACTCTCTATACCTGCAATCAGGACACAACCGCTTCAGCGTCGCATCCCTTCAGCACCAACTCAAGTCTTATTACAGCTTTGCTGAAGAGTTAAAGAGAGACTTTAAATGTTTTACTGTCAAAATGTTAGACTCAAACATGTCTAAACCCTAATGTGTGTGTGTGTGTGTGTGTGTGTGTGTGTGTGTGTGTATTACCGTGTCGTGTGTGTGTGTTGAGCTGTTCTCTCAGTGTGTCATTCTCTTTCCTCAATGCTGCATTGGTGTTCTTCAGCTGCTCCAGATCTTCATGTAGAACTCGCAGACACACACTCGGATCTGACATTGAGCTATCGACACTCTTCAGACAAACACACACACACACACACACACACACACACACACACACACACACATTATTTACAGGTTTTATGGATTATACTTGGTAAAATCAAATAAAGCTTATAAAAGTGAGAATGTGTGTGTGTGTGTGTGTGTGTGTGTGTGTGTGTGTGTGTGTGTGAGGATGTAAATAAGCCCTGACCGTGTGCTCACAGTCCTCTGCTGTGTCTATGAGGACAGGGTTTTCTGGAGATTTCTTCACACTGTACAGACATGAGGTCATGTCAGAACATCCCTCTGCACATGGGGCGAAACCACAACCAAATAAACTTCATTAATAAACTCACTAATGTTTCTGTGTTATGAACCAGAGTCTGAGAATTGCATGTGTGTGTGTGTGTGTGTACCCTGTAGACCCCACAGCTGCAAGACCACAGCGTTACTCTGCAGGTAAGTGAGCAGTGCGTGTGATGTGTTCAGGGCTGTGAACTGAACGCTGAAATCCAGCTGTGGGTTCACACACTGCCACACCACCGGAGTGTAGAGCGGCTCTGTGCAGTCAAACATCTGGAATCTGAACACAACACACACAGCTTCATCAATTACAGGTAGATTGACGTTCTTAAAACGCTGAATTAGCTCCATAAGAATGTTCATTACAATAACACGTACGTGTGTGTGTGTGTGTGTGTGTGTGTGTGTTTCTATCACATCTCAGCCATCATCCCAACACAAACACACAAAATCCTGCAATACACAAACACACATACACACTGTAACATACGCTGTGAGTAATACATGCCCGATCTGTATGCCGCGGGTTCGGACCTCTTTGACCCAGCGCAGCCCGCAGCACTGATCCAGGATCAGATTTAAATCCAGTCTCTTTCCAAGCAGCTCTGTGGGGTCGATCAGGATATCGTCCTCTCCCAGTGGCCTACACACGCACACACACACACACACACACACACACACACACACACACACCAGGTGATTTATGTATGTATGAGTTTAGTATGACTGTGATCTTTAGTATGATGGTGTAAACTCTGCTATGATGCTTTACAGTAAAGCTAATAAATGTTACTCACAATCCTTCTGGGCTGCAGGGAACGATGCGTGCATGCAACATGGCCTCCTCGGTGCCCTCAGGTCCCACCACCTCCACCAGCTCATCCACAGCGAGGCGAAAGGCCAGTGAATGCAGCCACAGGTGAGCACTGCCCAGGTGTAGAGGCTCTACTGGGTCCCAGAAGGGGTCTTGATCCTGGGACAGAGCAGGCAGTGATGCTCCTCGCTGGTACACTTCCTCCATCAGGAACTTACGGTTAATGAACTTAGCTTTGGACCACAACCATACCTGTGCGAGAATGAAGCCAAAGGCGACTCGAGTAAACACACATTTTATTACTAGTAACACAAGTCATAAAAACATGATCATTAGTGACCTGTTTGCTCTGAACGCTCGTAACTCTGACCACAATCTCCTTCTCCAGGTCATGACCTTTAGAGTCAGACATCGCCAAGTTCTTAATCTCCAACTTAAACTCCACCCCCTGAAAAAGAACAGTCTTCATAAAAATTACAATCTACAAACTGGTACGATGCAAATACAAAACTAATCGACTAGAAAAGGGACCACATGGGAACACGGAGCATGTTGGAGAAAAATCATGCAATGGGAAATTCTGCTAAGAGGCGGAGCTTGAAGAGGTTCAAACCAATCATTAGGTTTCTTTGATGAGAGATATTTCATTTAGTAAAGTGAAGAAACGTGGACAAAGCTGATGGATTGAGTAACTCAGTTCTTCACCTTATTCAGTTCCTGACTCATCTGGTTTGCTTCGGTCACCATCGGCATCAGTTTGATGTAATCGTAAAAAGCGGCTAGGAGACTAGGGTTGGGCTCCTGGGACCCTTAGGGAGAAACGCTTTTATTTGGACACAGTCGAGAACATTTATCTGTACCCTCTCTGGTGCTGTACTGACACTGCACTGTTAAAAAGCAATAAAACACACGCACTCGGTCCAGGTGTGTCACACAGTGTGTGCAGGTGAACTCCCTCTGCCGCCGCAAGCTCAGACTGAAAAAAGTCGTAATCATAACGACTCCAATCGTCTCCGACCCGCTCAGACGGAAAACCCATAAACAGGAAGGTGCTGTTGGAGCCCAGGATCACACGGTCCTAATAAACAATAATCCTTTTTACTTTAATATATTAAAATGTATCCGAAAACAGAAAGAAGTATAAATGTTATTATTATTATTATTATTATTATTATTATTATTATGTGTGAGGTACCAAATGCTGCAGCTCAGTTGTCTGAGATATGGACATGCCATTCACTGTGATCTGTGACCCAGACACTGGTCTGACCGTCACTCGCTGCTGATGATTGGAGAAGATGGCATGTCTCTCCTGAATACTGTAACACAAACACACTCAAACACCCATTATTAATTTCCTGAGTGTGTGTGTGTGTGTGTGTGTGTGTGTGTGTGTGTGTGTGTGTGTATGTTGACTAAACCTGTTGAATGCATGAATATGTAACATGATATTAATATACAGATCATCATTAAACCTTCAATAACACACACTGACTTACCCCAGTCCTCTAACAGAAATCGCTCTGGGTGAAGCGTCTGCTAAACCCACCTCCCACTCACCTTCACAAAAACCACAAAAAACATCTCAACACTGAGAAACACACACACACACACACACACACACACACACAGTGATGATGTTTAACACATAAGCAGGACTTCTCTCACTGACCCTCCTGAATGAAGAGCTTGATGACTCCAGAAAGTTGTGCATCTTCATTAATGTTCAGCATGTAGGGAAACATCTGCATCATCCTTCGCTCCTGTCCTCCATCACCAGCCAGAGATGAACATATAAATTATACTGTTCTTAATTTCTCTGGACTCCAGAATTCTTCACTAATCTCATGTGTGTGTGTGTATGTGTGTGTGTGTGTGTGTGTGTGTGTGTGTGTGTTTGTGTGTGAGAGACCTGTGTGATGGTGGTGTACTGGGTCTCCCAGTCTTTCAGAGCTTCCTGAAGATGCTGCTCCCATAGTGTCTGAATCGCTCGGATCTGCAGCTCATTGTGAGTTAGAATACGCCTCAGATCCTCTACACACACACACACACACACACACACACACACAGAACAGTGAAAATCTGTAAACTAGGGAATCTGGTTAAGCAGGAATGAGTGGAATAAGAAAAGTATTTCTCTCCTCACTCATCTCCTGATCGCCCCCTCTTGCATTCTGATCCAGTTTACTGAGCTTCAGCAACAGTTTCGCATTTTCAGCCTTCAGTTCTTTAACCAGTTTCTCCGTTGGGCCCTCGTTCACCACTGCCTTGTTCTGGATTCGCTTCGCTCTGAAAGAGTTTTCACCGTTCACATCACTCAGGGTTTCACTCAGTTTCATTACTAATCAATCAGTTCATAAAATCTAGGGTTTGATTTCTCATCTTAAATCTCAGCTTTTTACACACAAACTTTTGTCCATGCAGTGTGTGTGTGTATAATATGCAGTGTGTGTATAATATGCAGTGTGTGTGTGTATAATATAGTGTGTGTATAATATGCAGTGTGTGTGTGTATAATATGCAGTGTGTGTATAATATGCAGTGTGTGTGTATAATATGCAGTGTGTGTATAATATACAGTGTGTGTGTGTATAATAGTGTGTGTATATAATATACAGTGTGTGTATAATATGCAGTGTGTGTATAATATACAGTGTGTGTGTATAATATAGTGTGTATAATATACAGTGTGTGTGTGTATAATATAGTGTGTGTATAATATACAGTGTGTGTGTGTATAATATACAGTGTGTATATAATATACAGTGTGTGTGTGTATAATATAGTGTGTGTATAATATACAGTGTGTGTGTGTATAATATACAGTGTGTGTATAATATACAGTGTGTGTGTATAATATAGTGTGTATAATATGCAGTGTGTGTATAATATAGTGTTTATAATATACAGTGTGTGTGTGTATAATATAATATGTGTGTATAATATATACAGTGTGTGTGTGTATAATATAGTGTGTTTATAATATGCAGTGTGTGTGTGTATAATATAGTGTGTGTATAATATATACAGTGTGTGTGTATATATAATATAGTGTGTGTATAATATGCAGTGTGTGTGTGTATAATATGCAGTGTGTATAATATACAGTGTGTGTGTATAATATAGTGTGTGTATAATATGCAGTGTGTGTATAATAGTGTGTGTATAATATGCAGTGTGTGTGTATAATATAGTGTGTGTGTATATATATGCAGTGTGTGTGTATAATATAGTGTGTGTATAATATGCAGTGTGTGTGTGTATAATATAGTGTGTGTATAATATGCAGTGTGTGTGTGTATAATATATGTGTGTATAATATACAGTGTGTGTGTGTATAATATAGTGTGTATAATATGCAGTGTGTGTGTATAATATGCAGTGTGTGTATAATATGCAGTGTGTGTGTGTATAATATGCAGTGTGTGTATAATATGCAGTGTGTGTGTGTATAATATAGTGTGTGTATAATATGCAGTGTGTGTGTGTATAATATAGTGTGTTTATAATATGCAGTGTGTGTGTGTATAATATAGTGTGTTTATAATATGCAGTGTGTGTATAATATACAGTGTGTGTATAATATAGTGTGTGTATAATATGCAGTGTGTGTGTGTATAATATACAGTGTGTGTATATAATATGCAGTGTGTGTGTGTGTGTGTATAATATGCAGTGTGTGTGTGTATAATATAGTGTGTATAATATACAGTGTGTGTGTGTATAATATAGTGTGTATAATATGCAGTGTGTGTGTGTATAATATAGTGTGTGTGTGTATAATATGCAGTGTGTGTGTGTATAATATAGTGTGTGTATAATATGCAGTGTGTGTGTATAATATACAGTGTGTGTATAATATATGTGTGTGTGTATAATATAGTGTGTGTATAATATGCAGTGTGTGTGTATATAATATAGTGTGTATAATATGCAGTGTGTGTGTGTATAATATGCAGTGTGTGTGTATAATATGCAGTGTGTGTGTGTATAATATACAGTGTGTGTATAATATGCAGTGTGTGTGTGTGTATAATATAGTGTGTGTATAATATGCAGTGTGTGTGTGTATAATATAGTGTGTTTATAATATGCAGTGTGTGTGTGTATAATATAGTGTGTTTATAATATGCAGTGTGTGTATAATATAATAATAAGATGATGCAGTGAAGTCACCTTTCAGCGTAGCGGAGAGTGGAGAGTGACTCCTCGTAGCAGATATCAGCTGGACTCAGAGTTGCGATCTGAACCGAACAAAAACATTCAGCACATTACATTAAAGCAGTGGTTCGCAAAGTGATAGGCCCTCTAGTGGGGAATAAAGATATGACAGGTCGGGCGCAGAGCACGGCAGGATTTATTTAATTTTCTTTTGTGTTCTTCATTAATCTTCTAATTAATTATTCATTAATCATTAGTTCGGGTACCGGGAGGAAAAGTGGAACTATTGTGTGGTTTAGTAAATAACGGTTTACTGTCACCATGTTAACTGCAGTAGACCAGTAATCACACACTTTACCATATTGTATGCAGTGGTCAAAACAACATCTCATCAACAGTGGAAACATTTGTGACATGGACCACAAAAAAAAAACAGGTAATTCAGCTCAAGCAGACAAAAACAAGTTCATGGTAGAACCAATTTACCAAAAAGCAGTCTATCTTGCCGATCTTGTTCCTTTTGCCATATCTTATCTCTCTGAGATGGACTTTTGCAATTGTTGCATCACTGAAAACAAAGTGCAGATCTCAACTCAACAATGACCATGACTTTAGAGTGGGAGAATGAAGCCTGCAACCAGTGCAGTGATGAGACTCACATACTGAGATGTTCTTTTTGTTCTTGACTTGTTCATTATTCCTGCCAAATGCATTTTCTCTTTTTTGTGCACAGATTGAGCAAAAATAAATAAATAAATAAATAAATAAGACTAAGGCAGTGATAATAAAACAACACACTTATTTTCAGTATTTTTTAACTTGATGCTATCTGATGTTATTGATTTACAACTTGATATTTCAATAAATTTGACATTTTTCAACATGAAGTATTTATTACCATATTTTGGGGTGGAAAAGGACAGGTGGGGCTTAAAAATCCACCCCCTGTAAAGTGGGGAATGAACCACCGCTGTAAACAGAGCAGAGTGTCACAGAAAACCAGAAAACAGTGACGTGTTAACTGATACCATGACGGTGCGACTGTTTCCTCCCAGCGCAGACTGCAGGAGTTTAGTGAGGATGGAGTCTCTGTAGGGAATATACACCGCTTTCCTTCCCAACGCCACTTCCGCAAGGGCACTACACACTCAACACACAGGAACACACACGGAATAAACACACAGCAGATCTCACAATTCTCTCTACACACTACACATTACACACTACACAACACAGACCATGCGCTATAAACCATTCACTACACAACACAAACTACACACCATACACAAAACACTATACGTACTATAAATCATTAGTGCACACTGTACAATATATCCTACAAACCAGACTACACAATACAATACACACTATACTATAATACTATAATACACTATATTCTCTATAATATACATCCACTACTTATTATACAATACACACTACACACTATATGTTAGAATAAGTGCATGTTTAGACCTGATCACGTTCCCCAGAGTAGTGAGACTGAGATTAATAGCCGTTCCCTCTTTAAGGCGATCGACCTCTGACCCTGATGACCTTTGCCTTTCACTTCCTGCCAGGTCAACCAGGTTAATGTTGGACTCTTTAGTGATGCACTCCTTTGAGAAGATCTGTAAAATAAAAAACTTTATTTAATGATATATTTAGATGATTTATTTAAAATGCGATGTTAAATGCGATGGTATATCATGTCTGTACACTTAATGCACGTAATCCAACATGAAGCAGAAGATACAAGAACGATGGAATACTGAAACTCACTTTCCACTGTGAGCTGGGAAATTCAGTCACTACCACATTTATGGACATGTACCTACACTAGTGTTTAGAGTGAACTACACCTGAGCATTTGAGGGTAAAAGGTCTTGTTCAGGGGTCCAGCAGTGGCAGTGTGGTGATACTGGGATTTGAACTCAGAACTCCAGTATCTTGGTCACTGAGATCCCTCGGTTACTAGCAGGCAGTGAGAGTGTAATGGTTTCAGTGTAAACACTGTGTAAGTGTGTTTAAATGCCTGTTTGAGCTGGATGATGATGAGCATGTGTGAGCGACTGCTGTTGGCGTTCAGGTGTGTGGCGGCGGTGGTGCGTGTTCGAGTTCCCTGCTCCATCAGCTGCTCCACCTGTACAGCACTGTCACAGGCCACTCTGCGCAGCCCCTCCACATAAAAACCACGCTGCTGATCCTCACGTACACGCAGACCACCGGCTGAACGACTCAACCTCGACAACAGATCGATCACCTGCACACACACACACACACACACACACACACACACACACAAATGAGTAAAACATTAAATAAAAATCTAACGAGTAAGAATTCAAATTAGTCGTCAATCAAAGAATCAAGAAGTTGATCAAATGAATCGAATCAATTATTCAATTAAATTTATTTGCTTCAAAATTCTGAATCGAACTGCTCGTGCATTAATAACTCTGAAATCTAAAACAGAGGAGTGCAGAACATAAAAAAGACATCAGGTATAACTTTACCTGCTCATTATAGATTTCTAACATGCTGAAGAAAACCTGGAGACACAGGACACACTGATCAGTGTATGAGGTTCATGTAGAAATTCCCAAACATTATTATAACGAGAATAAACACACACAAGATTCACTACCAGACGGAGAAACAACAAAAAAAAGACCTGGCATTGGCATCTGTCCTGATTGGCTGTGATGTAGGTGAAGAGCGACTGACACAGATTTGGGACGAGGCCCTTGTTGGCTCCGAAGCCCATCATGGAGTAACTTTTCCCTGAGCCTGTCTGACCGTACGCCAGCAGCGTGGCATTGTAGCCCTGCAGAGCATTATCCACAATCCCCTGCCCCAATCCGGCAAATACACAAGCCTAGGAGTAACACACAAACACACACTAACTTTAATGTCCTAAAATGATCATTATTATCAGGGGAGGATGAAAAGAACCCGACTGTTATTGTGTTGAAAAGTGTTTATAGTCATTATTTATTTAAATGTTCATGCTTTCCCAAGGTTGAGATGAATTCATTCCATTTTAGATTTAATACACAAAAAAATGAAGTCCACCACTGAATGTACACAAACACTACACATCAGGAGAAGAACTGCTGATCGCTCATAAACACCTTTATTTTAAACTTGTAGCTCTGCTTTCCTGTGATTGAATTGGGGAGAGTTGTTTATGAATGTGCAGATCACCGAGTGGCTAAAACACCGTTTCTTTATTATTACTGTATTAATACTGTTATCTTCACTTCTTCACATTATTATTATTTGCTTGATTATTAATGTATCAATTCAAAAGTTAAATATTGTAAATAAATACAGAACTAATAACCACAATAATGAAATAAAAACCAGTAACATATTATTGATGTCACATAAATAAACAATGCAAAAAAAATGAATTAAATAAATAAATATTACATAAATAAATATGTAATAATTAGATGGTGATACATATTACAGAAAACAAAAAAACAAATTATACAAGTGTGTGTGTGTGTGTGTGTGTGTGTTTGTGTGTGTGTGTGTTTGTGTGTGTGTGTGTGTTGACCTGGTCAGCATAGCGTCCCCCAACGTCCTCAGGCACTAATAGTCCATCTGAGTTCTTGGTGAAGCCGCTGTGTGACCAGAAGGTGAAGTGGAAGGTGAAGGTGCGTCGATGTTGACTGCGAGGTTCCTCAATACTCACACTGTTACTGCTCATAGTAATGATACAGCGACTCTCAGCATCACGCTCTCTCTGTACACACACACACACACACACACACACACACACACACACACACGTATGTCCATGTAAATAGTGTTATTTTAGTAATAAAGCTGCTGTTATCTAAATGAGCTGCTCCTGTAAACTCAACATGTCCCTTCATCTGCTACTGGATCTGCTTTAACATCAGCACGAGAACTAAATACTCACACCAGACTGTGCTTCTGATAATCATAAATACACTGTCTGGACTAAAGTATAGGGACACCTGACTTTTCCAGCCATGTGTGCTCTTTCCCCAAAATGTTACACAAATTTGGAGACAGGAGCATGAAATGTTCCTTTCACTTAAACCAGGAGATCCAAAACCTGTTCCAGCATGGCTTTGTGCTCAGGGAAGATCTGCTTTACATGGGTTGGAGTGGAAGATCTCCTGCTATAGAGCTCCATCAATATTTAACACCGTTGGGATGAATGTGAACGCTGACTGCAGCCCAGGAACCTTCTCACCTTCTCACCTCTATCACTACCGGACTTCACTAACACACTTGGTGGATTATATTCATTCCGTTACTTCCGTTCATTCGGCGGAGTGCTCATTATCAGAGCGCGTGTCAGCCAATCAGAATCGAGTATTAATCAACATTTACATAAACAGAAATCATGTACAAAAAAATCACGTGTACTAAAATAATGAATCTGCTCGCTGATTATTCAAATCTTAAACTTAAATCTTAAAGAACCATCAGGCTGGAAGATATTAATTTACCCAAATAAAGAAAAAATAAATCCGGAAAATCTAGATGAATAATTTCTCATCGTGATTACACGGGTACAGCAAATTCAAAGAAATGATTAAAAATGTTTTAAATTACTTTTATTTTTCTTTGTTCCTTTCATCGTCCACCTGAAGACACGTGACTCGCTTTCTAAGGTGAACCGATTCATTGATCGGTTACTGATCCGAACAGAACGAGGTGTCAGCTTTTAGAGATTAAATATGAAATTTAAGTGCATTTTAGGACATAATTAAAGTCGCATTTCCTTTTTAAAATATTAAAGTTCTGGAGGAAAAGTTAAAGCCCGAGCATTTAAAAAGTGTTGAGGTGAAAAATAAATAAAATCCACATACACTATTACTATACATTACAGCCATTTATTACAGACACACAACACGAATACATTCAGCAACCACACACGATAAAGGTGTTTAAACAGTGTCACATTAAACCTTTCATCATCATCATCATCATCATCATCAGCTTAATCAGAATCTGACCTTGTTGAAGGGTCGAACACGCACAGCCACTTTTACACAGTCTTTTCCAGCCATTTTACTGCATGTTAGAGAGAAAAACAGGGGACCAAGAGACTGTAACTTGAAGCAGGAGATCTGATCACTTTCTCTCACTCATGAATTAATTATATACACACACACACACACACAGCAGTTTTAGCACTACACTGAGAATAAACACCAACCAGGCACTCAGCTCACTTACGGGTGTATAGAGGGGTGCCAATACTTTTCTGCAGAATGTATGTGGGACCTGTGACCAGCTCACCCTCACAGCAGCAACAGGAGAGCAGAGGTGTCCCATTAGATTAGATTAGATCAGATCAGGGTTACTGTGTGGAATTTCACGTTCTCCACTCTTACATACATGCTGATATTTTCCAGATCCATCATGACTCTGATCTGAATAAACTGCGTACTGAAGATTCATGACCATGTTTAAATAAAGAGAAACAGCATTACAGAAATGCTCTGGTGATGAGAGTTACACTGGATTATTAACAGTCCCGTCCTGATTCTTTACACACAAATAAAAACATGCAGCCGATTTGTTTCTACATCAGATCTACAGTTTATAGAGAATAATTGACAATAAAAAACAATTGACAGTTTAATTTAAAGAGCATAAGCTTAATAAAAAAAACAAAAACAAGAATACTGCTAAGTGAAACAGGATGTGATCAAACAATAAAAATGTACATTCAATACAATTGCAAAGAAAAACAGTGGTCACAAGAAATCTGCACATGATCATGAGATCTGACGAGGAATCACAAAAAACAATCATATAAACCATGTGACCGATCAGAACCCGAGTGTAGTGCGCACCCCTACGTGAAGATCCTAAAACTGTGAAATGACGAGGAACCAACTTATTCACAGGTATCAAATTTTATTCAGAACATCCCTAAAAGACTATTTACATTTGTAGAAATGCACATTTTTAAAACATAAGACTTTTGCATCGTTTGGCCTCCCCTGTGCTCCGTGCTGTAAACATCACGCGCTCGATTATTTATTTATTACATATAAAATTAAATCTCCCAAATTAGAGCTCTGTTTATTTCTGCACTTCAAAAAAATCATTTCCTTAATTAGAAAACAGCAGGCAGCAAAACGTCCTGGTAAAAATCTGAATGAGGGAAACAGGTGTGTGTTTGCTGTACACACACGCTCACACACACACACACACACACACACACACACACACACAGGAAGCTCGAAAGGAAGAGAAAACGATGATCGAGATGACGATGATGGTGCGATGGGGTTAAAGTTTCTTCCTGCGTGTGACCGGTTTGGGGAAAATAGACTCCATCATGCGTCTCCGCCGCAGGTTCATCTTCGGAGCGATGGCCTCGTGTTCTTCAGGTTTCCTCCTCTGAGCCGCTTCTGCTGGACTCGGCAACGGGGACAAAAGTTCCACCTTCACGGGTTCAGGATCTGCTCTTGCTCTGTTATAAAGAGAAATAGATAAAAAAAAGTTTAATAAGGTATTAAAGTAAATGGACAGATTAATGAAGGATGGACAGATTTACCTCGTCATTCTCTTCTTCATTTTAACCTCCGCTTCAGCCACCACTGGAGCTTCATCTGATAAAATCTCATCCTTCATGAGAAAAACATTTGGGGATTAAAGCACTGGAGATGTGCTGGTATAGAAGATGTGAGGAGAACTAGAACACAAATGTTTGAAGGTTCTCACCTGGAGGTGGCTCTCAGAAACGGCAGTCGCTTGTCTCGTTCGAGTCACAGGAGGAGACAAAACAATATCGTTTACAGCGATGTCTTTTTTCTTTCCTGAGAAACGAGAGAGAAACGTCTCCAATATTAAACTCTGGATATTAAAAGCATGGAGAAATAAAGCAACAGTGAGGAAAAAAAGAACGTGAGAAAAATCACCTCTGGTTCTTTGAGCTCCAGATGTGCTGTTACTAGCGAGTGAGGTGTCAGGGTCTGGGACTTTGCTGGCTTTGGTTCTCCTAACAGACGATGCAGATTTCTTCTCAGTAGAAACCAGTGACTCCAGAGCTTCAGCATTTTGCTCTTTCTGGTCCACAGATGGAGCTACAGATCTGGACCGCCGCTTGGCGCGCACGATCTCAGTCACCAGCTCGCTTTCTTTAGCTGCTTCATCATTCAGTCTCTCCATTAAAGTGCTCTCCAGCAAATTATTGGCCTCCACTTTCTCAGGTTTCTCAGGTTCCTCTCCGTCGTTCCAATGCCGGCTCCTAGTCAGTCGCCTGGAAACGCTTTGCAGCTGCACGCCATCCACTGTGTAGGTCTCGTTGTTCACCTTTTCCTCCGTAGTGCCTCTAGTTTTCCGTCTGCTCCTTGGTGGCGTAACTGTAGATGTGTTTTGGAGATCTGGAACCATTTGGAAGCTCTCCAGCGTTAAGCTCAGTCTCCTGCTGGATTGTCGAGTCACCCTGCTGGGACTAGCATTAGCTTGATTTTCCACAAGTTTCTCCTCAGAGATCGTCTCCGGAACCTCGACTGTTGCCACTTTTCTGGTCTTTCTTGCACTCTGATGTTCAACAATTGGAGTTGCCTCTATTTGGACTTCAATGTCATTAGCACTGGAGCTCCTTGTTTTGCGAGACCCTCTCTGGGGTGTAGTCTTCTGTGGACGTGTGGCTTTTGTTGATAGCTCCTTCTCCTCCATGATAGAATCGTTTTTTCTCGTGCTTCTCCTTGGTGTGATGAGAACTTCAGACTCCAGCGGCAGCATGCTGCTCCTCGTGATGCGTCTCGGTGTGAAAGGCACTTCAGATTCAGCACGCTCCTCTTCAGAAGCATCTTTCTCAGATTCCTTCATGGTAACTGGAAATTTAACCGTCTTCATTCCTCTTCGTGCTGGACTTCGTTCTACTCTTGTTCTAATGGCTGTAGCATCTACTGCTTCCTTCAGCTTAGCATCTTTCTCCTCAGCTTTATTAGCACCAGAAACTTCTTCAGCTTCAGGAAGCATCTCATTAGTTTTTACACCAGCCTCATTATCAGGTACGTTCTCGTTATTACCCTCCTCCATGACCTCAGACAAGACTGATTCCTGAACCTGACTGCTGACACATACAGTGGTTACATCAAACATCTCTTCAGCCACTGGAAGTTCCTTTGCAGGTTCCTGCACAAATTCCTCTGCAGGTTTCACTGATTTCTTTGCAGGCTCCTCTGCTCCATTAGGTTGATTTTCTATAATTGGTTCCAGCACAGCTTCAACCTTCTGCATTTGAACTTCTTCAGTTTGTTCATGAGGTTGAATTTCCATGTTTTCAGATTCAGTCACTTCCTGTTCAATCTGAACATTCTCGATTGTTTTATTTAGTTCCACAACATCTGGCACAACTGTTTGTGCAGGCAATTCCTCAGGTTCTAGAACAGCATGCTCCACATGGACATCATCCCTTTCAACATTAGATTCCTCCTCTGTTTCTCTGGAATGCTCTGAGATCTGAGGTCTCAGCGTTAGATGGTTCTCAGCTTCCATTTCTAAAGGTGCTGGTTCTTCATCATCTGCCTCCAGCATGAGGGAGAAGTTATTGGATTCAAGAGGAAGTGCAACCTCAGGCAGCTCAGCTCCTTGAAAAAGCTCCTGATGCTCAGAGGCCAGCTCAATTGGAACAAGGAGAGTAGTGGAGGGCTTCAGCTCGGTATAGCACACACCATCTTCTAGGTTTGCAGGTCTCAGGCCAACCACCACAACCTGACCTTCCTCTTCCTCCTCATCCCCGCAGTCATCCATTATCTGCTTGGTTTAAACACACACACACATCAGGAGAAAAGAACAAAGCTTGATGTTCTAGGGTTAGGGTAAGGGATAGACGTCTGACCTTCAGCTGTGGATTAGTGACAAGGGACAGCACAGCAGCAGTCTGTTCTTGGAGGAACTGATCTTCAGGTTGAAGATCCTGCAGGTAAAGGTGCTGCTGTGTCCCGTTTCCTTTTACTTCCTTAATAATCTCCACCTCACTGCCAGAGTCTTCCTCCACCTTCTCCTCTGCATCCTCCACCTCCTCTTCAGCACTGGACAGTTCCTCTGTGTCGTTCAGGCTGACTACAGCTACAAGAAAACACGTTGCATTAATATTAAATAGACGTATGCTACAGTTCAATAAATGTTAAATAAATGCTCACATTGTGACTCGGAGGTCTCAGCTTCAGACGAGGTGGTGGATTTGTGTGAATCCTCCTCAGCTCCGAGACCTTTATCCTCTTCACAAGGCTCGCTGTGCAGAATAGAACCAAAGATAAACAAATAGAACAGAAAATAAAATGACGAAAACAAAACATTAGACATCATTCATCACCTGTTGGATTCCAAAGCTTCTTTACTGTCGGTTTGGGAATGTGGAGGTGAGAGATCTCCAAACAACTGATGCTCCACATAATCATCCAGATCTGAAAGCATGATTATAATTAATCTCAAATCATAAATGACAGAACATGAAGTTTTAGTCTAATCTGATTCCATCCATATTGAGGAAATCTCACCTGATGTCTCCATGGCCTCAGAGTTCTCCCTCAGCTCTTCAGACACAGCATCACTTTTAGAAGCAGGAAGCTCACTGATCGGTTCGTTATTAAGAGCAGTGTCTTCACCTGATTGTAATGATGCTTCGGGATTCTGTTCGAGTGTCTCCTCTGCAGTGACAGCATCTTCAGTGATCAGGGGTGAGAGTTGTTCAGAGTCCTGGATCGCCTCCTCTCTGTCCATCTCCTCAGACATGCCAGATGTTCTGATTGGTTCACATGGTGCCAAAACCACATCAGGATTTACTGAATCGTGATGGTGCGACTCCTCCAGGAAAGTGAGTGGAACAACTGGTGATATCTGTGCTTCCATGGTCTCTGCATCTTCTTTTGCATGTTCTTTGTCTGCATCCAGCTGCTCAGATATAGAAACTTCATCATTCTCCATTTCCTGATAAGTGATCGGCTGTTCAGGAGAAAGCAGTTTGGTGGCAGTGTCTGTCTCCGGACGCTTGATAATGATTTCATCTTCTTCATCCAACCTGTTGTACGATTGTAACACTGGTCTCATCACATCCGTTGGAGAAACAGCATCGTGGAATTCCAGCGTGGAATCTGACTGGACGGAAAGCGTGCTTGTCTCAAAGCCGAGACTGGGCCTGCGCACAAGAGTGGGCAAGATCTGCTTCGATTCCTCCACCTTTAGGTTCTCTTTCTGCTCAAAAAAAGAACTGAGGGCTACACTTGGTTCTTTCGCATCCTCTTCTTCACCAGAATGTTCACTCAATCCCTCGACACCGCCCTCTGGTGGCAGAGGAGGGTGCTTTTGCTCGCATGTTTCACCAACTGCAGTGAACTAGAGTTAAAAAGCAAAGATTTTCCCCAAATGTTGATCTTGTACTTTATTACAAATGATTTTAATCTACATTTCTGTTTTGAACCTAAGTCACATGACCTGGAGTGAGTTGTAAGTTTTTGGTATATGTATTTGTACATGCGTGTGTGTGTGTGTGTGTGTACTGTTTTACCTCATTGCTCCAGTGCAAGGAGGGGCACTTGGGCAGATCTGGAGATTCACTTTCCTCCATGAAGGTGATACGGCTTTCTTTGGGGCGCAAAGTGGGCGTGGCTGACCGAGCAGGGGATGCGGTGGGTGTGGCTATAGGAGTGGGGCGGAGACTGCTCCTTAGGATGGACTGAGGGGTGAAGGAGGAGAAGACGGGACCAGATGCAGCTAAAGCTCGAGCTCTCTATGTGAGAGCAGAAAAAAGGGGAACATTACACCAAACTCGAATGTTGACGAATGTTAAAATAAAAAGTGGTGTGTGTATAGAATGTGGTGTATTCATGGTGCATATGAAGGTTACCTTCACGACCTGAGGAGTATGTAAGAGACTGAGCTCAGGAGCCTTGCTGATGTGTTTAGGTGCAGTCCAGGAGCTGATGGATTTGAGCGGAGTCGTCTGAGTGCGAGATGATTCTGAAGACGTCTGAGACATTGGCTGCACTGCCAGATCCAAGAGTCTGAAATCGAATGTTTTTTGTGATTTTTTCACATTTATTGAAGAAAAAGTTGCCAAAATGGAGTTTTTACCCAGCAAAATGTTTTCATTCAGGTATATAAAATAATAAAATATTATAAACTAAACAATAACATAAGCGTAATCTTTACTGTGCTGTGATGTGTGAGAAATGGAAAAAAGAAAGACAGTGCTCAGGTCACCTGGACATCCGCTTATTCAGCATGTTTATTGGTGTTCCAACAAAAGCCTCATGGATGTTTAAGGTTGGAGGATTAGGACTGGACACCAGCACATCAGAGGCTTTGGGGCTGAAAAATAAAACATGATGGAATAAATAATATAATGAATAAATCTATTACTCTATAAGTGTTTTTAATGTTAACAAAATAAAAACAAAAAGACAAGATTAAAGTTAAGAAAATCACTTCACACATTTGTATGAAATAAAGGAAAAGTAGGAATAAAGGAAGAATCCAGGAACTTCAGCAGGAAACACACACACACCTCTTGAGAGGAGAGGGCTCAGGCGTAGGCTCCTTCCCAATCCACACCTCCTCAATCTTGGTGAGAACGTTTTTAATAAACGCTGCTCTGCTCAGGATGTTCTTGTTGGTAGAGCGTTTAGCTACGGTGGATAACGGCTGAGGCCTTGTGACTGGAACAGAAAATATAAAGAAGATAAAACTAATTCTGATAAAATGTCAGAAGATAAATGAGTGTGTGTGTGTGTGTGTGTGTATACCCTCTCTGAGGATGGTGGATGGGTACTGATAGGGTTTTGCACGTTCGATGGCCAGCTTCCTCTGAGCGCGTGGTAACACCTTCCCGTACTGACTCATGATAGAGTTCCTAGTGTTTGATCTCTCCTTCGTTTTCGGATCTCGATCCCCCTGGAGAAAGCGAAAGGTCGATATACTTCAGCTTTTAATCTACAGTCATGTGACACGAACATTGAGATTAAAATTCTTACACTTTCTCTAAAAATGACAAAAGAGCCCCCGGCCAATTATCACACAACTAATCAACAAGTTTTTAGTCCAAGAATCTAGAGAGAAGCAGGTGTGATGAAGAAAAAACTATTTAGATCATTGTTTCTGACCAAAGATCAATAATCATTTGATCATTAGAAATTGTTTAATCATGAATATTGACCATAAACGGATTATTTAAAGATTATTATTAAATGCTGACTGTTCATTATCACAGAGACAGACACTCACAGCCAGGTTCATCTTCAGCATATGGTTGATCTGCAGCGCAGGAACGTAGTTGGCTTGCTGGAGATAGTGAACCATGAGGAGTTCTCTGTTCTGGAACCCTCCAGTTTCCTGCAGGAAGTGTTCCAAACACTCCTACACACAATCAGTGAAATCAGAGACACGTCTTCTGACAGCCAGACAGATGAACAGACCGATGTAAGGTATTGATGGAGAGACACACATACCTGTTCAGAGGGTCGGAGGGGCAGTTTGAGGAGCTCCTTCATTAAACCCAGCTCCTGACATGTTTCATAGAAAAACCTGAGCAGCTCGTCTATGGTTAGTTTATTAACCTGCTGCCTCAATAAAGCCCATGCCTCTACTATACACCTACACACACACACACACACACACACACACACACGGTATGGGGCAGTGTACACTTAGTTGAAAGAGCTCATTTTAAGTTAGAGTGAAGTTTTGTGTGTGTGTGTGTGTGTGTGTGTGTGTGTATATACCTGTTGTGTAGCAGAACAGACACACACAGCTTGGTGAGGGAAGATGAGGTGACAGACGGCTTCATCATGTGCAGGTAGCGCAGAGCCGTGCTGTGTTTGTTCTGGATCATCAAAGCATGCAGAACCCGGGAGTGCTGCCACGCCCACACACATGGAGACACAGACGGATGGAGAAGCAGGTCCAGAGAGTTCTGAGACAGAGAAAAGCCATGTGAGTGTTAGGATTGTCATCCTCTGTAGTGAGAGAACAATTTAATTACAAATGCTAAGTGAAATCAAACGCAGGGCATATAAACAGTGAGCAAGCAGCTCGATACCTCGTGGTCGTGGTGATCAAGTAACCAGAGGCCCTGTACGAGCTTCACTAAGCCGATGGGGATGGAGAACGCCGTGGGGAAAGATTCCACTGATGCACCACTTTTATTAGGAAAAGAGTACATCACATCCAAAAGCAGATAAATCACCTGGAGATCGTGGTTAAGATTCAAAACCCACACACACGTCAAGTTTAAACTACAGCACTACAACAGTATACCTCTATAACTCATTTATTCAGCTCCATAAACAAGTCTAATAAATATAATAATGTGTGCAGTTAAAGTGACTTGAAATCTGATCAAAAATGATCTAGAAATATGATGTAATTATTTTAAGGATACGATAGCATGCTTGGTAGATTCTTCAACATTCTCCAGGAGATACAAGTCCAGCAGGGCCTGGGGAGATATCAAAATAAAAAAAATAATTTAACAAGTCAAAATGCTCTTTAACCTGAGCAGATTTTTAATGACCTACTGCATATTTATTTAATTCCCTACAGAATAACCCATAATGATCAGAAGTCCTTTATTAATGTGCTAACAGGATGTTCTCTGAGCTGTACACTTCTGTAAAATAAAACCCTATTATTTTTATAAAATCATATTCTTTTGAGTCATAATTTTCTTTAGTTTATTTCACAAGTTTGATTGTAAATATTAGTTAAACTTTATTAGAAGTAATGAGATTGTTACGTGTAGTGAAGGAGGGGGGTACTGCCCCGTCCCACCCTCGTCTCTCTTCCAGAGCTCTGAGAGACGCTCACCACACTGAGCCACCAATCCGTCAATCATCAGACAATCAGCATTCCACTTATCCCTGAGGAAAGAGAGGACACGCTATACTCTTTAAACAGCATTAGCTAATAATCCACACACAATAACTGCTAATGGATTTATATTGAAATGGAAATGTTCTGCTGCTCACTTGGAGAGTCTCTGCAGCTCCTCCCTCTGACCCATATAATAATTCTTAATCACAGAGAAACTATAAAAAGGTCTGGAGATCTGCAGGATGTCATCATCTGTAAGATGGAGAAAAACCCATCATATACATGCAGGTGGAAACCGAATAATGATCGCACAAGAGTAGGTGGTCGTGGTGAGGGGTTTTTACCGGCGCTCTCTGGGAGGAGACCTGTGCGGCAGAACCACAGGACCACTTGAGCGTACTGAGAGATCAGACTGGACACCATGCACTTGTTCACTAGACCTATTACACCTACACACACACACAGACACATCATCACATGGTTGTCCGGAAACATCAGATCATTTATAATATGAGGGTGTAAAATAGTGCTGCAACTACTGATCCATAAAATTGATAATTGATAATGAAATTCGTTGCTGCTCAAGTTACAGTTTAGTGCGATAGTGAGATACACATCTGCTTGAAATGGTGGAAAGTACGGGGTCATCCAACAGCAGGAAAAGATAACACACGTCATCATGTGTAAATGTTGTAGTTTAATGAAGTGTTATTGTGTAAACTGTGTGTAACTTCAGGAAAGTCGCACTGGATCTGTTCTGTCGTGACTCGCGAGCATCAGGACACTGATCAGGATTTTTTATAGTATACTTTTATACATAAAGACCCCGAGTTCGGTCTTTACTCAGATACGTGTGTGTGTGTGTGTGTGTGTGAGTGAGAGAGAGAGAGAGGGAGAGAGAGAGAGACCTCTTTGTGTGAGCTCCTGGGCCTCGTTCAGTAAGCAGTGGAAGATGGTGCTGAGGTTACTCAATAATCTCTGGCTGTGTTGGAGAAGCTGCAGCGTTTGTGTATCAGTAAAATTAGAGGAGCTGTCAAATAACGGTGCACCTGAACACACACACACACAGACATTAGGGGGGTGTTACATCAATCACAACATACAAAAAGTTGGAAAAACATGTATTATTCAAATAAGAGATGTATGGATTTATTAGATTATATATTATTAAACATTATTAGAATATAAACATCTGTGACAAATACAGTGTCGAAATGAGTAATTTGTAGTAATTTTATTCTCTATGCACAAAGAATCTGGAAAAGTGAGCTGATCACCTTGAGTGTTGCTCAGATTCACATAAATCCTAAAATATTTATCTGTAACTGCTGTAGGAACACTTACATATGCCATCAAGCTCCTCCTTGGTTTTGACCACTTTGTCCCAGGCCCACTCCAGGATGTAGCGCAGGTTCACTGCAGAGCCGGCCTGCTCGGTAACTTAACACCAGAGAGATGTTAAAAAGACGATCAAAAACTACTAATAAGCAATAAAGACTTATATACTATCTGAACAAGTATTGGGACACTTGGAAGATCTCCTGCTTTAGAACTTCAACTCTACTGATCACCTTTGGGATGAATGTGAATGCTGACTGCACTCCAGAAACTTCCTCAACTTCGAACTAACATCAGTACCTGACTTTATCAACACCCTTGTGAAGGAATCTCAACAAAAGCTAGTGGAACATTTTCCCAGAAGAGTGGAGCTCATTATAATAGTAAATGGGACATTCAAAAAGCACATATGTTCAGGTGTCCACAAACTGTTTATGTAAATCCAGACAATTATAAAAGCATAAAACACCGTGGTGCTCACCCTCAGTGGTCCACTGTTTAATGCAGCCGGTGATCAGACCCAAAGCACTCGTCTCTACTGCGGTGGTTAAGATGGCGTCCAGTTGCTCCTGCTGCAGTTTTCAAACAACATACTTTACTATTGGATATAAAACACTCAACACATACACAAGTGTAAAGCAGAACAACATGTAGTGCAGAAACTGAATTATCAAACATGCTGAGAGTAAAATATCACATGATGAGCTTGGTGGTGATGGTGATGGTGGTGGTTACCTCAGTCAGGCTGGATGGCTGAACATCTGTTTGCCGAGACGACAGCAGACCGGACATGAGGCATTGGGAATATCCGTTGGAAATACCATCACTCAGACTCGGCACGGCTTTCTTCAGATAACTCAGAGTCTGAAACCAGAACCAGAACCCCTCAGTGACAGTCTCACATTAGGACACAAAGAGCTGATTATAAAGAGCAGACTAACCTCTTTCTGATAGCCCGAGCAAGTGAAGTGGACTATTCCAGCATTAAGCAGACAGCTTGCATCTACACACACACACACACACACACAGTTAACAAACTTGTTCATATACTTCTTTCAAAAAGCTTATGAACCAAGAACTGACCATCCGATCAACTGCAATGAAACTCCAACACATCTAACAACATGGGTTTGTTTTTCAAAATTCAACAAACAGTTAAAAGAGTGATAAAAGAGTTGCTGCAGTGGGAAGTGTGTATGTATGCACTTGCCGAAGTTGTAAGTGTTAGGGTTGTAGAACTGCTCAGGAGGGGGGCATGTGTGAGGCAGAGCTCTGCTTAGACTGCGCTCATGAACCACTATGTCCAGCAGGGGGCAGGACTGAGTCGCCTCAATCACTGAGTCCAGAGACCACACAGCCAGGTAGGGACAGTTCTGCAGAGACTCGCCCGCTCTAAAGACACAACATCCAACATTATTAACAAAAAATACAAAATGGACTTCAATTCGGGGAATTGTGTCAATTATGACATCACCTCATGACCCAAACCTACACAGAACACTGCACTGCCACTTTCATTAATAATAAATCATTTTTTTAAGGTCAAACAAAAGCAAGACACTGAGCACCCTGACCTGGAACACGGTACAAAACATCCTAATAAATAATATATTAAACATTAATATTAAGATAACATTTAATATCTGATTCCCCCCCAGCCATATTCGTACCTCAGTGAATCAGGCATCTGTGCGTGATACCATCTGTTAATATCGAACACTCCGAGGAAGGTGGAAGGATGGCCCTGTCCATACGACTTCACCTGCCAGCTGAACACCGACACACTCGTATCAGGAGACGCCACTGTGGTGGGAAAAAAGAATCAATAATTCACTTCAATCCTGAAAGAGCTACACAATTATACTGCAACACTAATGACAGCTTGTGTTGTGGCGCAGTGACCTTCGTTTACGCTGTCCTCTCTGTCAGGATGATGGCGGAACTTCTCAATGGTCTGGCAGCTGAGCAGGCGAGTGTGTGAAGCCTGAGCTCGGAGAGGAAACACACTGCCACTTAGATCCTGACTGTAACGCTCCTCGCAGTATTCCAGACCCTACAACACACAGATGAGAAACAGCTGTTACAGAGCCCCCTGGTGGATGAAATGCAGGGGTGGGGTGTTTGGTGTCAGTGTATACCTCGTAGATGATTTTCCCTGATGCTGAACACTTTCTCTCTCCAAACGCCAGCTGCAGTAGGTGAAGACTGACTACATCACCCTCTCTGCAAAACACACACCATATTACAACAACTACACATGCACACACAACACGAGCGAGTCATCGGTTCAGCAGTTTTTGATTAATCGGCACTACTAGATGATGGCTGGAACTATCAGCAAAAATCAATACAGATGCTTCCTATTTTACAAACATCTACTTTAAGAACGTTGTCAGATATGAACAAACCTGTCCTCAAAATTAAACGTGTGAAAAAATTCTAAACGGAGAAGAGCCGTTATAGAAATGATAGAAAACTTGCGTGAATGTAAGACTCACAGGTCCTGCGCTGACTGAACAGCCCACAGGTAGCAGCAGTTCCTCGGGTCGTTCTCCGGCTCCTGGAAGTTAAATGTGTACAGCGGGACTCGGCCGCCCTCCAGCTGAGAGTGATACCTGTGAAATTGTGAGAAGACATCAGCAAAAAGCACCTCAAACACACACACCACAATAATGTTAGCGTATGGTGCAAGTGTCTCCCTCACTCTTTTTTCAGCGTCTTCATGTTCCAGAGCTGCAGAAAGCCGTCGGTGAAGCCCACGGCGAGCTGATTGGTGCGGCCTATGAAATGCAGCGCTGAAGCACCCGTCCCTGTGGGACTGCACAGCTGGAGACAGAGGTGACGTCCCTGCTGAGTAACTCTCTCTCGAAGATGTGGAATATCAGAGGGACATTTGTTCATAACCTCCAGGTCTGAGAGGAGCAAAAAAAACAATGCTCACATTAACACAACACAGCTTCAAAGTGCAGCAATTCTTTCTGAATGTTTTAATGTTTTGCTAATAACTCATTCCAGCAGAGACTTTAGAGAACCACTGAAGCTTTGTGATCAATGTAATGTATCTGTAGAACAGCTTTGATGGTCAAGTTATAATTGATCTGCACATTTGAATGATTTGAATACACCGTTTTATTTTAATATATAGTGTTAATGGGTTGCGTGGTAGTGTTGAGCTAACCCAGGGCCTCCAGTTCAGTCTGAGTGCAGGAGAAATCATCTAAACACAGATCCACCAATAGGACGTGTCCCACATCCGTTACCACGGAAACCACACCAAAAAACCAGCGCAGGCTTTGGTGCAGGTGCTGTGTACTCGTGCTCGCTCCTCCATAACTCACCAGCGGCTCGATGGCAGTAATCTGATGAAGAGAGCAGGTGAGAGAGAATTAGTTTATTACAGCGTAATACCTGGGAGCTCTAGAGTGTAAGGCGATGAACAGCTCGTACCCTGTTCGGAATGACGACGGCTTTAATGACACGCGAGATGCCGAGGTCATAGAGACACAGCATGCTGCTCTCGTCCTCCTGCAGGCCAACGAGCAGCCCGCTACGCTTCAGCCAGCTGAACTCTTTCACTGCTGTCACACATGGCTGCAGGTGATCCGTCACGCTGCTGAAGCGATACGCGGAGAATCGTTCGCCCGTCGACGCGTGCACCACCTCCAGGTGAGGCCCACATGCCAGCCACGCCAACACGCTGCGACCTGTACAGACAGGAAGTGACATACTTCAAATTTAACACACAAAACAGTAAATATTCTGAAAATCCATAACATATTGTAATAATTTACTTACAATAGCATTTAATATAAACTATTACCACTATATAAAAACTGCTTTTACAAAGAAATAAAGCAACACACATCAGATAAACACTGATAATAGACAGTGAGAAGGAGGTGTGAGCTCACTGACCCACGGTGAATCTCCCATGAAGCACTGAGTCCAGAGTCACTTCATCTTCCCTTAAAGCTTCTACTGTCACTGCAGGAAAACGCAGCAGACCACTGGTCACCTGAGCCGAAAGGTCACGCATCCTCGCTGAAACAAACACACAAATATAAACAAACATTTATTTTATTCTAGCAAATGCTATATCTTTTGTTGTTTGCGGTGTGATGGATGCTCACATCCAAACTATTACACATCTGATTGGATAATTTATCTGTGCAATAAACTCAGGTAAACAAACTGCAGTGCAATGTGAATCTGTCTCAGTTATACACTACATATACACTCATATTACAGGGGACAAAATGTGAGCGCATAATCTGACATTAACTTGTCAATTATTAATCCATCCATCAAATACATACAACTTCATTTTTACTTTTACATACACAATATTTACTTAATCATATCTAAGCTTTTCGTCCAGAAATTGGGCTTGTGTTTTATATATATAGCTATTTGCACTTCAGATTGAAACACAGATTTTCTTCTCAAACACGCAGACATTCACCCAGAAACCAAACCCCAGATTCTGCACGTGCGCAAGCTAATGCACCGCTTCATCTACGCTAACCGGCTAGCAATAGCTTAGCTATCCAAGAAAATAAAACGTTGACCCATACAAAGAAATAAAATTATAGTCTTATTTAATATTTAATGAGATCAGGATAATATCCACTAGAGAGTCAGTCTAACCTCAGTTAGAAAATGCCCATTAGAAAGGGACTGTTAGCATTAGCTTAGCTCACCGTATTTACCTGTGTACCGAAGTGTTTCTTAATTTCGAAACTATCGAATGCGTTTTCTGATGTAGTCTTTCAGTAGTCATAATCCGGCCAAATCCATTAAAGAGCTGCGTTTTTTTGCTGCAAATAAATAATCTAGAACAATTAAACCAGAAGCAGCTAACAAACTCTGCAACCGCCGACTGACTAGCACTTCAACACAGGCGCCATTTCCAAAATACAGTCATCACTGCGCATGTGTCGTCGACATAGCACCGCATTGCCACTGCGCATGTGCCATTTCAAAACCGACGGATTGGCGCTGCGCTGCAATGCGCAAGCGCCGATTCAAAAGCGCAAGTTTAGCTCTAAGCGCATGCGCCATAAAACCGCTTTAGATGGATCAGTTTTGCTGCTTTTTACTGTTGTTTTATTAATATCATTTCATTTGTATTTTTTGTGGAATTATGTAATCATAGTCGTTAAAGCATTTTTTTTACCTTCATGTCTAAAGGTACCGTAGTTCTGTAAATTGAGCTACCGGCAGCGACAGTGGACACTAGGGGGCAGTAGCGCTGTTTCTGTATAGAGGCAGAGCGGCTTCAGTGTGACTCAGTAACACATCACAAAACACACACTTTAGTCTATCATTCTGTCTATCCTTCTGTTTGTCTATCTGACTCTCAGTTTCTGAGTGTTTAGAGAAAAGAACAACAGTTAGACTGCAATAATGCATTGTAGGTAAACTGTGCCCCAGAAGTGCTCTTACAAATGGCAAAGGGGGACTTTACTAAGGGGAAGTGAATGAGGCTTAGTGAAAACAGGATTTCCAGAGTTAGAGAAGATTACTGTAGGAGAGAGAGAGAGAGAGAGAGAGAGAGATACAGGGACTTTAAGTGAAAGAAAATGAAAGATGAGAGAGACATTTTCACTTCTTCTATGAGTAAAGAAAAAACTGTACATATCAGTGATTTAAACTGAATAATTGTCTACACACACACACACACACACACACACACACGGGTCTGTATTAGTGTGTTCAACCTTAATCCGACGTAATCCAGAGCTAAAAGAGGATGAGTGTGTTGGAGTGTGTTGGAGTGACATGCAGCTTTTCCATGATCATCATCTGGTCAGCACTGCACTGACGCGTTCCTGTGTCACACATTTATTTCAAGTGGAGCTGAAAATAATTCAGAAATTACTCGGTTACAGACCAGATGTTCTGCTCCTGCACAGGAACACGAAGAGTATTGAGCTTCAATCTTCTTCTTCACACAACACGACCATTAAAACATCACATTCACTCAATTCCAAACTCAATAATACTGAAACATGTCAAAATCAGAGCAGAGGAACACTTCACACACTAAACTCAGCTGGAACACTTTATTTCCCTCGTTACAGATCACACGAGACACAGAGATAAACACGAGACACAGAGATAAACACGAGACACAGAAATAAACACGAGACACAGAGATAAACACGAGACACAGAGATAAACACGAGACACAGAAATAAACACGAGACACAGAGATAAACACGAGACACAGAGATAAACACGAGACACAGAAATAAACACGAGACACAGAGATAAACACGAGACACAGAGATAAACACGAGACACAGAAATAAACACGAGACAGGAATAAACACGAGACACAGAAATAAACACGAGACACAGAGATAAACACGAGACACAGAGATAAACACGAGACACGAGACACAGAGATAAACACGAGACAGAGATAAACACGAGACACAGAGATAAACACGAGACACAGAAATAAACACGAGACACAGAGATAAACACGAGACACAGAGATAAACACGAGACACAGAAATAAACACGAGACAGGAATAAACATGAGACACAGAAATAAACACAAGACACAAAAATAAACACGAGACACAGAGATAAACACGAGACACAGAAATAAACACGAGACACAGAAATAAACACGAGACAGGAATAAACATGAGACACAGAAATAAACACGAGACACAGAGATAAACGAGACACAGAGATAAACACAAGACAGAAATAAACAGGAGACACAGAGATAAACACGAGACACAAATAAACAGGAGACACAGAGATAAACAGGAGACACAGAGATAAACACGAGACAGAAATAAACATGAGACACAGAAATAAACAAGAGACACAGAGATAAACAGGAGACACAGAGATAAACACGAGACAGAGAGATAAACAGGAGACACAGAAATAAACACGAGACAGAAATAAACACGAGACACAGAGATAAATAGGAGAGACAGAGATAAACACGAGACACAGAGATAAACACGAGACAGAAATAAACACGAGACACATAAATAAACATGAGACACAGAAATAAACACGAGACAGAAATAAACACGAGACACAGAGATAAACACGGGGTTCAGAACTGGTGTATTTTATTGGCTTTTTCTCCTCAGCGACTGTGACACTGCAGTGAAGTTTGCAGGAAATGAATGTTTGAGATCAGAAACATCATCATGTTGAAGCACATCAACGCATTTAGACGGAAATCTCACAATCAGACTTCGACACCTGAACATCTGAATCAGTTGCTGAGCTCAGGGACACACCGAACACTATGAACAGGACATGATGACATCATCAAAGCGCACATACACACACACACACACACACACACACACACACACACACACACACACACACACACACACACACAGTCATAATTTATCCCAAACACTCGGATTTCTTTCAACATCAGATTTTTTTGGGTGCAAATTCAACATTTACATAAAAAGCTGGAGACACAAACTACACAACTGTAATCTATTTAGTGATATGATATATGTAATATTGCAGATTAATACATTTTCAGTATGTGTGTGTGTATATAAAGTGTGAAAGATGAAACACAAGATGTGCTGTTATGGCTTATTCAGAAAAGATTTAAATGAATTTATATATATATATTTATTAATTTATTAATGATTATTAATTATTTTTTTTACATATGTATGTGTATATATATATATATATATATACACACACACACACACACACACAATATATATATCGAGTTGAAACACAGAGCAGGTTAAAATCTGTAACTTACTGTAGACTATACACTATACATTCACTCTAAAACTGTGCTTGTTCACACCAGGTGTGTTTTGACCAAAGACTAATGGAGACACCTGATTTTGCAGACACCTGATTTTGCAGACACCTGATTTTGCAGACACCTGATTTGGGGTCAGAAGGTTTGTTCTGAATATGTTCCTGATAGCAGCAGATAAAAAAAAGGGTCATTTAAACTAATCATGAAGCACTCAGGATACTCTACAATATAGAACTATGATATGTCTGAATGTGTGTGTACACGTATGTGTGCTTGTGTGTATGTGTGTGTGCATGGTTGCACGTGTGTGAATACATATGTGTGTTATCAGGTGACTACATAGAAGAGGAAACAGACAGGATGTGGGACAGAAGAATCAGCAGTAGTTTCTGCAGATGTTTAGCCGCTTCCCAGCATTTTTGTGGCGCGCTGGTTGGCTTCGTCGATCCTTGTTTTGTTGGAATCAGCCTGAAAAAAACACACATCAAAACTTAATCAGGTCACTGCTGTTTTCAAAGTGCATCAATAAATGATTTATTATCATTGATTTTATTATTATTACAAATAATAGTTTACAATCATGATTTAATAATAATAATAATAATAATAATAATAATAATAATAATAATAATAATAATAGTAAATCGAGCTGTGAAGGTTTTCACCATGTCCATGATCCTGTCGATCTGGCGGTTCTGAGTGTCGATCTCATTGCCCATGTCCAGAGCCATGTGACGCAGATTCCCAATGATGCTGCCAACCTGCTCCAGATTCTCGTCCATCTCATTCTCCCGTTCATCATTCGCTACCCTGGAGACACACACACACACACACACACACACACACACACACACACACACACACACACACACACACACACATTATCACAACTAGTCAGCTACTTCAGTCCACAAGTTCGGTCAGTATTTCCAGGAGAAAGTTCCTGAAAATATCTTATATACTGAAACTTCAGTTCTATAATAAAATCCCAGGCGTGTAGTTCACACCTCCGAGGTTGCCAGATTTCTTCTGAGCTGTGAGCATCTAGGGGTTTTTACATGACATTAGCATGAGATTAATTTCAGCTTAACATTGTGACCACACACACACACACACACACGCACGCACGCAACGCACATACTCACACACACACACACACACACACACACACACACACAAAACACTGTTATAGATTTTAAATTCTGGGTCAGACCCAATTCTTTCTCCTATAAAGCTCTCTGTGTGAGTGTAATACACAGTGTACACGATCCCGGAGCAGATGGAGGGAACAGCGAGTCTTTAAAATCAATTTTATAACTGTATTGATATAAATGCAGACCTGCGAATAAATCCTCCACTGATGGCCATCTGTTCACGTTCATCCACCACACGAGCAGGTTGGCTGGAAACAACCCCATCCTGATTATTCCCCCAGTTCTGTCCTCGCTCTTTCAGTCTGGAAAAAATAAATACACTCTGGACAAAAATATTGGGACACCTGATTTTTCCAGCTATATGTGTTTCACAGATGGAGACACACGATGAATGCAGAAGCATGATTTTTTTTTGCCTTCACTTGAACTAGGAGACCCAAAAACATGTTCCAGCATGACAAAGACCCTGTGCACAAAGCCAGCTCCATGAAGATCTGCTTACTATGGGTTGGAGTGGAAGATCTCCTGCTCCAACCATATTGAACAGAAATGTGGAATGAGATGTTCAAAAAGAAGCACATAACAATCTTATGCTCAGGTGTCCATGGACTTTTAGCCATATAGTGTAAATGGATAGATAGAAAAATAGCAATGAGAGATGAAGAGATGGAGATCAGGTGTGATGTAAAAGATCAAGTTTGCTGTGTGTTTGTGTGTAATTGGGAAGTTTGAGTGCTTCATTTACAACACTTTTGAAGCTCTCTGGCGTTCCTCTTATTCTTAGTGGACAGACTGCAGGAGTAAAATCACTTCAGGTGAATTTCTGATTTTCAGTAAAAAAGGTGTTTGGATTAAAAATAAAACTTAAAAGTTCAAAAGTTCATCCTGCTCAGAGTCAGCATATGTCATAATTTACTCAATCACACGTTTCTGTCTCTTCTTTATCCACACAGCTCCTTCTCCACCTCACACTGGTGTTTTTATGATATTTGTATCTTTCAGGAAGTGGCCTGTGTACCAGTGCATTAATGACTACTGAGAACGGGAATCGATATCACTGCAGGACATCAGTGTGATTAGCTGAAGACAATAAAACGAGTAAAAGGTGATGAGGTACTTGTTACAGGGACAGGGGCAGAGTCCACACAGGTTTCCCAGGTCCGTCAGGTTCTTCTCTGCTTCCTTCATGTCCTTGTTGATCTGATCCATTCCCTCCTCAATACGCTCCAGTTGCTCTGGAATTAAATGCAAAATATGGGGTGCCAATACTTTGTGCAAATCTACAGATGTGTGCAGTCTGTAATTAAACATCTGCAGAGGAACAGTTCATTATCAGTACTCAGAACAAACACAGTGATAATCACTAATTAATGATTATCTTCGTTAATGTGTGTGTGTGTGTGTGTGTGTGTGTGTGTGTGTTCGTCCGATTTCGACTGTAGGATGAAGATCCTCTAGCAATAGACGTGATTAATCACCACCACGTTCTGTTCTTATTCTGGAAACATGTTCCTGTGAGATTCTTACCTCCCTGTTCATCCAGCATAACCAGAGTCCTGATACCTGCATCTTTACTCTGATACAGGAGAACAGGAGAACCACAGAGGGAGAGAAAGGAGAAGAAAACATGATCAGGTATTGAAATACAAACATTTACACTAAAGGGTTCTTTGTTTGTTCCTCTGGTGAAACTCTGTGCTGAAAGCCTGTGTTTTTATGTTCCCACTTCGGGAAAAAAGATTAAATGTAGAAATAAAATGGATTTAAATCACATACATTATGTTTATAGTGTTAATGATCAGTTAGATGCTACAGGCTACAGTGAACACATACAACGCCCTCTAGTGGATGTAAAAGGAACTGAAACTGCAGACACATTTGCTTTGTTTGAACGAATCTAAGAAAAAACATTGAAAAGATCTAAAATAAAACAGAGTACAAATGTTTGCTGTTGCAGATCGCTCTGAAGATCCTCCTCTCTCTCTCTCTCTCTCTCTCTCTCTCTCTCTCTCTCTCTCTCGTCATGCCACTGTGTAATTCTGTTTTCCATATGTCATGTTGAAGATGATGACAGTCAGAATGCTAAGCAACTGATCATCCCCATGAGGATGAAGTGAATTTATTAAAGTTTAAATAAAGTTTATTGAATAAAAGCAGGAGTGTTTGGTCTGAGAGGGTCTCTGAACTTCATTATGAAAAACCAGTCAAGTGGCACAAAGTGGAGTCTAAAATTAGATTACAGCAATAAACACAGCAAAGCGGAAATGTGTGTGTGTGTGTGTGTGTGTGTGTGTGTGTGTGTGTGTGTCCAATAATTCCCCTGAGGACAATAAAGCTCTATCAACCTAAATAGACCAGATGATCCTCGTTACCTCGTCACACTCTCACGTCATTTCATTATTACACTCCAGGAGCTGAAATCACAGATCTTACATTAGATTTCTGTTTCACTGAACGATTTCTTCAGCAGGAATCAGAGCAGCAAAGATTATTATATATTAAATCATTCATAAAAACCTGGAATTCAAAATGTTCTCATGTAGAATTCATAGGAATCTTTAGTATTGAGCATTTAAGTCGATAAAATACTGTATAAATTGCAAAAACTGCAAAAAATAAAATAAATCTTATTTTTAGATTATTAATTATATAAATACATTTCAGACACAAGCTCTCTGTGCTCTGCAGTTTCCTTCAAATAAATATTAAGTGTGTGTGTGTGTGTGTGTGTGTGTGTGTGTGTGTGTGTGTGTGTGTGTGTGTGTGTGTGTGTGTGTGTGTGTGTGTGTGTGTGTGTGTGTGTGTGTGTGTGTGTGTGTGTGTGTGTGGGTAACCAAACTCACCTCCTCCACCAGCTGCAGCATACGCCGGGTACTCCAACGACTAAAACACACACACACACACACACACACACACACACACACACACACACACACACAGAGTCTAATTAGTGACACCCACTGCAGGGAACATACTGAGGCTGATTTGGTGAAAAGCAACAAACCAAGTTAAGACTCCAAACCTCTACACTACAACCACAACTGTGCACCTACAACATCTGGAGCAGTTCAGAATCAATATTTGTCTTATAACATGGGAAAAACATTAAAATGTAAATAAAACACAACCCAATCACCAGAGATGCAGACTCATAATGTGCAGCGCCCCCCAGAGGCTGTAATCCAGTGGTACCGCTCGTATTCACTGGTCTGGAAGTGGAGATCAAACCCTTTTCCCGGGCTGAGACACGCTAGCTAGCTTCAGGGTTGGTGACCTCCTCACCATGTCTCGCTTTTCTTCACAATAGATTTTTAAATTTGTCCGAGACCAAATAAATTTCTCTTCCTCCGTAGGCATAAAAAGTCTAACTCAGATGTATGAACGTGTGCAGAGCTACACACGTGTTTTACCAGTCGAACTCGGCTGTAACAGTTTCCCTCTGACCAAACAATCAAAAGACGGCTATTCTGTAATGCGAATATGAAATCTGATTGGTTAAAGAAACAGAGCTATTTCTTAAGGAGACGATGGTAAAAGTCCAGCAGTACTGACTCTGAAGGCTCTGGGCAGATTAGATTCACATGGCAGCACATAGAGGCTGAAATCTGATTGGACAAAAAATCTTACAGCCAAGAGAAATATTACGAAATGAATAGAATAAACTAATACAATTTTATTTAACCAAATATTCGAATTTAGGTTGTAAATGTAGGTCAGTGCTTCTGATAGTGTTTAAACCAGCAGAGAAGGATTTACTGACCCTGACTGCCCACACCTGGCATCGGTTTCAGCTTCTCCATTAAGTTTCTGTTGTCCTTTTTTACCATTCGAGATCAGGGAACATTATCTGACCATGCATAATTAATACACATTCATCTGGGTCCAGTATATGCATATATATATATATATATATATATATATATATATATACAGTAAACACCAATAATTCGTGGTTGATCTCATGGTTCGAAAAATTCATGGTTCTTATTTGGAACAAAACTAACAGCAAGTTGCAGATTATCTTAAAATTTGCGGGAATCCGCAGGAGGAGCAAATGTTCAGGAACGTTAGGAATAACATTTGAAACTGTTTTCACTAACAAATTTAATAAAAATGTATAAAACACATTAATGTATTAAAGTGACATAATATCTAGGGGAAGTCCCGAAGGTACTAGTGGGCTTCAGGGGTGCCTCCAAAATTCACGGATTTTCGGTCTTAGAACGTAACCCCCTCGAGTTCCAGGACACCAATGTATAAGGAATGAGAGCAGTAAGGTGTGAACTGATTGGTCGAGAGCAGTAGTATGTTATCTGATTGCTTTAAAGCAGTAGTGTGTGATCTGATTAGCTGACAGCAGTACAGTGTGATCTGATTGGCTGACAGCAGTACAGTATGATCTGATTGGCTGACAGCAGTACAGTGTGATCTGATTGGCTGACAGCAGTACAGTGTGATCTGATTGGCTGACAGCAGTACAGTGTGATCTGATTGGCTGACAGCAGTAGCTGAGAGCTGTAGCGTGTGATCTGATTGACCAAGGGCATTAGTGTGTGATCTGATTGCTTCAAAGCAGTAGGGTGTGATCTGATTGGTTGACAGCAGGATAATGTGATTTGATTGCCTTAAAGCAGTAGGGTGTAATCTGATTGGCTGATAGCAGCAAGGTGTGTTTTGATTGGCTGAAGGCAGCAGAATTATTGTTTGAACATTAAGAGCACTCACTTCATCTGCCAGCTGGTCCGCTCGCTCCTGCAGGTTGGTCAGCTCGTTTCTCATGTCAGCGTCGTCCGCCATTTTGGCTCGAAACTGTAAAAAAAACAGATCACACATTTACACCACTCTGCTAAATTCTGGATTCTGATTGGACAAGAAATGGCAATTACAGAACCCAGGGGCAGTTCTGACACGTCCTCCTTTATTCCACTATTCCACTCATATCTGAGTTTCATTTCGGAGCTTGAGGACGCTGCATTTCAGGTGTTTCTGTGGCGACTGGAAGGAGATCGAAATTATATAGTGAAAGTGACAGTGATGGAGTAAGAGTCATAGTGATGGAGTGATAGTGATAGAGAGGGAGTGATGGAGTGAGAAAGTTGTGGAGTAAAAGGGGGTAGTGTAAAAAAAATTAAATTAAAGTGAGAGTGATGGTGTAAGAGTTATGAAGTGAGAGAGTGAGTGAGAGCAGAAAAGTGATTGTGATGGAGTGAGAGAAGGTAAATGAGAAAATAAATAATGTTCTTCAGACACATACTGCTGCATCACTGATTATATATTTGATAACACAGTCAGTTATACAACCTGAATAACACACACACACACACACACACACACACACACACACACACACACACACACTCACACACACTCACACACACTCACACACACACACACACACACACACACACACGGAACAGGGTGAGATGCCACGTTGTAAATTAGCATATTAAATATTTAGTGCAGAACACAGTGAAACAGAGATCTGATTAATACAGGAATAAAGTCACAAAACACCCCATAATACTCATTCTGTACGGTTTCCATGGTGATATTGCTGTAAGAAATATTTTGGAAAATTTTAGCATATAGTAAAAAAACACACTTTTACACCTGAAAATCTTTATAAACAAAAATTATTTCACAACGATCTGCAAGTGTGTCAAGGACGAAGGAAATGTCACTATAACACACACACACACACACACACACACACACACACACACACACACACACACACACACGTACACCCTACACATACACACCATGCACTCACGCACAAACACGCACTCATAAATATGCATGCACACACACACACACACACACACACACACACACACACACACATGCGCAGGCACATACACACACACACACATACACACACACACACACACACACGCATGCACAGGCACACACACACACACACACACACACAGACACACACACACACACACACACATGCTGTAGGACTTTATTGACTCAGCGCTCCACATTATGAAGGTCGTTATTCTCATGTTGGGACCAGATTGTTAATATTTATATATTAAATAACAGCAGGATGTAATATGTAAATGAGCTGCTGATGATTACTGAATTGTAATGTCTTACACACACACACACACACACACACACACACACACACACACATACATATGCAGGAAAGGTGTAATGTGTGTCACTTTGTTTAACAAAGTAAATCAGAAATCTGCTCGTATCCTAGCAACAGAGTGACAACTGATAATTATCTCAAACATTTAAAAGAGACGGAACAAAAAACAGGGAGCGTAGAGACACAACGACTCTCATTTATTGTCTCACGCTCTTATGATGTCTCACTCTTACCGTCTCACTCTCACTATACTTTCACTGTCTCCCTCTTTTTTACTGTCCCACCCTCACTGTCTTTTACTGTCTCACTGTCTCTCACTGTCTCATTCTCACTGTCTCTCATTGTCTCACTCTCACTGTCTCTTACTGTCTCTTACTGTCTCTTACTGTCTCTTACTGTCTCACTATCACTTTCTTTCACTGTATATGTGTGTATGTATATGTGTGTATGTATGTGTGTATGTGTGTGTGTGTGTGTGTGTGTGTGTGTGTGTGTGTGTGTGTGTATGTGTGTGTATGTATGTATGTATGTGTGTATGTATGTGTGTATATAAGTGTGTGTATATGTGTGTATGTATATGTGTGTGTGTGTATATATATGTGTATATATGTGTATATATGTGTATATATGTGTATATGTGTGTGTATGTGTGTATATATGTGTGTATGTGTGTGTATGTGTGTATATATATATATATATGTGTATATATGTATATATATATATGTGTATATGTGTATATGTGTATATATATGTATATATATATATATATGTGTATGTATATGTGTGTATATGTGTGTATATGTGTGTATATGTGTATGTGTGTGTATATGTGTATATGTGTGTGTGTATATGTGTATATGTGTGTGTATATGTGTATATGTGTGTGTGTGTGTATATGTGTGTATATGTGTGTATATATATGTGTGTATATGTGTATATGTGTGTGTATATATGTGTGTGTATATGTGTGTATTAGGTTTTTCAGGAAAAAGGAGAATCTGTACTAAATGTAAAAAGTGAGAGTTTCAGGAGGAAATAAACACACAGTACGTGTAGTGCTGCTCCAGATGATGTGTAATGAGCATCCTGTCATTTCAGATTCTACCGAGTCTTTCCATCAGGAGAACGTGAATGTGTGTGAGTGTGTGTGTGTGAGAGAGAGAGAGAGAGAGAGAGAGAGAGAGAGAGAGAGAGAGAGAGAAAGAGAGAGCAGAGAACTGATAAATGTTTTAACAAAATGAAAGGAAAAGCATTTTACAGTGAGTGTGGAAGTGTATGCGTGTGCGTGAGTGTGTGTGTGTGTGTGTGTGTCTGAAACACTCCATTACTCACTTATATAATACACTTTCTCTCTCACTCTCTCTCTTTCTTAAGAAGTCTTCAGTGGTGATACAGTGATCATGAAAAGTGAAGCTCAGTGTGTGTTTTTAATCCATTACTCTGTGTGTGTGTGTGTGTGTGTGTGTGTGTGTGTGTGTGTGTGTGTGTGTGTGTGTAAACCAGCATGACTAAAAACCCCAGTGCAGAATGTGAGCAGGTCCAGGACACACCATCTGTCTTTCTCTCTCTCTCTCTCTCTCTCTCTCACACACACACACACACACACACACACACACACACACACACACACACACACACACACACACTGAGAGTTAAATGAGTAACCGGTCGTTTTTACTGATTGATGTCTATAAAAATTCAGTCACTACAGAAAGTATGAAAAAAAACATGTGGAAAATGACTCTCACTCTCACCATCACACTTTCACATCTCACTCTTAATATTTCACTCTCACTGTTTCACTCTAACCATCTTACTCTCGTTGTCTCACTCTAACCATCTCACTCTTACCATCTCACTCTCACTGTCTCATACAATGTCTCTCTTACCATCTAATTCTCACAGTTTTACTCTCGCCGTCTCTCATTCTCATTGTTTTACTCTAACCATCTTACTCTAACCATCTTACTCTCGTTATCTCACTCTTACCATCTCACTCTCACTTTCTCATTTGTACTGTCTCACTCTTACGCTCCATCCTTACTGTCTAACTTTCAAAGGATCACTCATATTGTCTCACTTTCACCATCTCATTCTTACAGTCTAACTCTACGGTCTCACTCTCACCTGTCTCAATCATATGATCTCATTCTCACAGTTTCAGTCTCACTGTCTGACTCTCATTGTCTCACTCTCACTGCCTCACACAATGTCTCTCTTACCATCTAATTCTCACAGTTTCACTCTCGCCGTCTCTCTCTCTCAATATCTCACTCTTATCGTCTAATTCGTACTGTTTTAGATTCACTGTCTCACTCTCACAGTATCACACTTACTCTCTCTCTCTCTCACTGTCTCATTGTCTCACTCTTAATGTCTCATTCTAACTGTTTCATTCTCATAGTCTCACTCTCACTGTTTCTTTCTCCCTGTCTCATATCTATGATCTCACTGCATCTCATTGTATGTGAACTGGATTACTGGAGATGATGAAGATGAAGAAGATGGTTATCACAGGACTTATGGTACTTCAGCCCTGATTACAAGCTCTACGAGAGAAACACTCACTCTCTCATCCTTATCATCTAACATGCTGTGTTTAACCAGAGTACATTAATCAAAACACACACACACACACACACACACACACACACACACACACACAGCATCTCTCAGAGTGTGTATTAAATCATACACTGAAGTGTACTTTTCTCTTACAGAACCCATACCGAGACTATATTTTTCTATATCACAAACATCCCCTCACTCTATGGATCAGGACACAACCTCAACACACACATACACACATACACATACACAAACCATGCATTACTCTGAATCTGAATGCCAAAGCCTACTTCACTCCTCAAATCAGGACTCAGCCACAGGAAATAGCAGGTTGTGTCTTTATTCAGTGTTCCCCTGAAGTGCAAAGAATCCTGAACTAGGACACAACATTTTACTGCTTTTCCATTAAACACACAAATCATTATATGAATCAGCTATGTTTTTTTGTAGTGCCCTAAATCAGAGTGCACTTCACTGAATTAAACAAGACACAGCCATAAATGTCCCCTAGGGACAAAGGACACGCTATATTTCCTCTGGATCAAACACATAAACCTGAATCAGGACACGACCTATAAGAAATTAAGCACACTAGCGGATGATTCAGAACAACACAAAGTCCACTGGATCAGGAAAAACTCTAGAGAAAACACTTTTACACCTGTGTGTGCAAATTAGGACACAGCCCGAATGTGTGTGTGTGTGTGTGTGTGTGTGTGTGTGTGTGTGTGTGTGTGTGTGTGTGTGAATTAATCTTTGCCAGTCTGACAATAAAGTCATGTATTAAAGCAGTGTTAGTGTAAATGGTTATTTTTTATATAATAATAGTGTTACAGGTGAGCGCGTGATACTGATTTTTGGTGCTGATGTATTTTACTGCATATTATTCTTTATTACCTGTGGAGCTGTCCGCGGTGCTGAAATCACAAATCTCTCTCCGAGGGAACATTACGGCGCTTTCCATTATTAACACACACACACACACACACACACACACACACACACACACACATACACACACACACACACACACACACACACACACACACACACACACACACACACACACACGCACACTACTTTTTAACTGCGTGCGCAACAAATACACGAGACGGAGTAAAGTCGGTAAAAGACAAGAGAGATTTAAAAAAGAAATATAAAATAAAATGTTTCTTACCTTTAGCTCTAAGGATTAAATTCCGGGTGTGTGTGTATGTGTGTGTGTCTGTCCGGGTGTGTGTGTATGTGTGTTATCTTCTCAGCCCGAGTTCAGCACCTTTCACAACAAATCCATTCTCTACACTGAGCTCGGAGTAAAGCCCCGCCCTCAGGGAAGATGGCGACGCGCTCTGATGTCATAAAGGGCGTGGTCACGCGATGTGTAAATCCCTGTCGGAGACGGTTCACACTAAAACTAATATTAATAAAAATAAAATTAAACTGAAACCACTGAAATTACACCTCAACATCCACGCCTGGAAATAGGAGTCACGTGACTTCTTAATTCAAACACAAACCCTTTATTTTCAATTAAGCTGAAAACAGATAATTAGCAACTCACACATAAAGAGAGAGAGAGAGAGAGAGAGAGAGAGAGAGAGAGAGAGAGAGAGATAAAGAGAGAGATCATTACTGCCTTCCAGCAGGGGTGTGTCCTGTCCTGATTATACACACTCTCAGGCAACAAGAGTCCCACAAGTCCTACTGAGACGCTCTCATTTACACACACACACACACACACACACACACACACGGAAACAGGAGTTAATCAATAACACTTAAGGTTTTTATGTCTCAATGCTGCACATTAACATCCTGTGTATATATGAGAGAGAGAACAAGCGTTAGAGAGAGAGAGAGAGAGAGAGAGAGAGAGACAGAGAGAGAGAGAGAGAGAGAGAGAGAGAGAGAGAGAGAGAGAGAGAGAGACAGAGGAAGAGAGAGAGACAGAGAGACAGAGGGAGAGAGAGAGAGAAAGACGGGGATAGATGTTAAAAAAAGAGATGTGGGAAGAATTTGAAATATAATCTGATGGCAGATTCTGTCATATGAGGACAGGACACAAGGAGAGGAAATAAATTACAGAGGGCGAGAGAGAGAGCTGAAGGGCACCCGGGTGATAAAGTGATAAAGTAAAGCACTGCAGGATGGAGATGTGTGTGTGGTGTGTCACATGTGTGCTCTGTATGTCATACACACTTATCACTCTGTTCACACACATTGGAAGATGCTGCTTTTTTTCTCACTGCATATATATATATATATAACATGCGAGATTTACTCATTTGCATATATGCATATCATTACACCCGGATTTGCATAATGATAGATTGATGTTTTAAATCTGCTCTTTCATCATTAGACCTATCCCTGCTGTATTCTGATTGGCTACTCAGTGTCACGTGATCTATTCAAACATTTTAAAACTGTTTTTTAGATTAACATTTAAATATGGAATTCTTTTACAACTTTTTATTTACAGAACGAAATCCCATGCTTTTTTATCTGTTTATAGCTACACATACTGTTCTGCAAAACAAAGACACAGAAATAGTAATGCAATATAAAAGACAAAATATAAAGTATGGACTCCTTCCATACTTGTTAAACACATGACAGAAGACCTCACAATGTCAACGATTACACACATTAATTTCAAAAATAGATTTATGTAAATGTGCTTTTGCCATAGAAATCAGCAGTTCTGTGTGTGTGTGTGTGTGTGTGTGTGTGTGTGTGTGTGTGTGTGTGCGTATGTATGATGAATTTAGTTGTTTAAATGTAAATGATGTGGATGATGAAGAAGAGAGCTAGGTCGACTCTGAGCTCCACGTTTCTAATTTCTCTCCAGTTTCAGATTTCTGAAGTGTGTTTGTTTTGTTCAGCAGATATTTGATCTGTTCATGAGAATGAACGGAACTGAGATTCCTCCGAGACGATCAGCTTACGTTACTGCAGACAGCACATTGATTTTAATATCAGATAAAGATATTCTACAGTCAGGTTTCGAACTCCAGCAGGTGAGAGAGTTATTAAGATGAAATAAAGAAGCAAGAGAAGAGCTGAACAACAGAAAACACACACACACACACACACACACACACACACACACACACACACTGCTGCTTTAGATATACAAACGCTCCTGCTGAAGTGATTTAGTGTTTAATTATTTTCTGAGTGTGTGTATGAGTATGTGTGTATGAATGTGTGTATGAGTATGTGTGTATGAATGTGTGTATGAATGTGTGTATGAATGTGTGTATGAGTATGTGTGTATGAATGTGTGTATGTGTGGTACAGAGGGAAAGGTTTTGTTCTCACTGTGAGGTTTAAACCTCAGGGAGTTCATCCTGGATTTCTCATCATCATTAATCATCATCTTAATCCCAAGTTATTTGACCATGCCCACCCCTAGACCACCCCCCCCCCCGGGTCACACCCACCCCCCAGGTCACCCTCTTGTTTACAGCGTCACTCTTTTCATCACAGCCACTGCCTGGGTCACACCTGCCCTCTGTGTCACACCATGTATCTTGGTCATGTTAATCCTCAGCCCCGCCCACCTTCTCAATCATTTATTTGCTCTACTCATCCTCAGCCCCGCCCACTTCCCTCAGCTTCCTCATCAGGTTTTTATTAAATGGCATCACAAAGTCCCTGAAGTCCACTTCATATGAGAGATGATTCCTCCTGTCCACTCTACGCTCCACATGTTCAGCAGATGAGGCTAATCTCCTCCCCCACACCTACAAACACACACACACACATTGATGTTGATTTTTTTTACACCATGTTGTGTATTTTGCACACTGAACTCTACACACTCACAGTTTTCGGGGTGAAGTGTGTGTTACGTGTGTTGGAGCTGATAGAAACGTTCTGGTTCACGGTTATGATGTGTTCTTTTAGATTCACTCTTTTCTCCTTCAGGTGAGGTAGAACTTCAGCCTGTACAGAAACACACACGTGTGAGATGGTATGAGATGAAGTTTGTGAGATGGTGTGAGATGAAGTTTGAGATGGTGTGAGATATAATGTAATCATGTAAGATGGTGTGAGATGGTGTGAGAAGGAGTGAGATGGTGTGAGCTGGTGTGAGATGGTGTGAGGTGTGAGATGGTGTGAGATGGTGTGAGATGAAGTTTGTGATGGTGTGCGATGTAGTTTGTGTGAGATGTAGTTTGTGATGGTATGAGAGGATGTGAGATGGAATGTAATCATGTGGACAGTGTGAGATGGTGTGAGAAGGTGTAAGATGGTGTGAGCTGGTGTGAGATGGTGTGAGACAGAATGTAATCATGTGAGATAGTGTAAGGTGATGTGAGGTGGTGTCAGGTGATGTGGCAGTGTGAGATGGTGTGAGATGATTTGAGATGGAATGTGATGGTGTGAGATCTTGTGAGATGATGTGAGATGATGTAAGATAATGTGATAATAACCACTCTCACTGTAGATTTCTCTGTCTCTTTAGTAGGAAAAGCTGCTTTCTCAGGTGCTGCTCCCACGTTTCTTCCTTTCCCTCTTTTATTGTCTTTGCGCTTTGGCAGATTGTTAAACTTGGACTTAACCAAATGGATGATTCTCTCATCTCCATACACTTGAGCGATTTCCAAACAGCTCTGTCCTGATGGAAAAAACAGAGAGATACAAGTCTAATCAAAGTAAAATCACGTGACTGATCAGGCAATAACGATCAGACAGACCAGAGTGTTGGATAAACAGGAGTTTACACACATGTTAATAAGCTCACAGTAGAGAGATGTTGTGACTACTGTGTGTGTGTGTGTGTGTGTGTGTGTGTGTGTGTGTGTCAGCCTCGCTCTCCTACATTATCCATATCTTCTACTTTCTACAAGGTGTTAAATTTATCACACACACACACACACACACACACACACACACACACACACACACACACACACACACTTTGTGAGTACCCATGTTGTTAGTGGCCTGTACATTAGCGTTGGAGGTGATGAGATGTTCTACACAGGAGATCCTGCAGCTCTCGATGGCCTTCATTAAAGGCGTGGCTCCGTTTAACGCCACAGCGTCCACCAGCGCGCCTCGATTCACCAACAGCTCCATGATGTCCTTCTGTCCAGCATGACACGCGTGATGAAGAGGCGTCCACTTAAACTGATCACATGCGTTCACGTCTGCCCTGCACACACACACACACACACACACACACACACATTATCTACACAGTTAATATAACATTATATGTTTATAAAGTGTGGTGATGATGATGATGTTGTGGTCTCTACCCGAGCGTGATGAGGAACTCAGCCATCTTGTAGCTCCCACTGCTGCATGCAGCCATTAGTGGGGTTTTGTAGAATCGGTCTCTGATGTCCACATGGAGACGCTGACTGAATGCTAAACACAGCGACTCGAAGTCTTCGGTTCGAACACATCTGTTGATGTTGGTATAGATCTTCTGCGGCTCGTCCACGTACCAGGCTGAGTCGTCCTCCACGGGGTGAGAAGGAGGACGGTCACGGTTAAATCGCTTTGTATCTGTAAAAGGCTGATAACTCTCGATCATAAACCGTGGACCACCATCTGGTCTTTTCTCCATGATGTCAGGAGGAAGTGTGCAGATGGGCAAAGGAACCACAGACTTCCCTTTCTTCACCTTCCTCTTCCCACCTTTTTTTCCCTTTGTGCTTTTCTTCCCCTTTGTCTTGGGCTCGTAGGACGATGGGACAAATGCTTTTTGAAGGTACTGCAGTCCCTTGAAGAAGTCGTTGATGTTAATCACACCTTCATGCTTCTTGTCATGGTCAGTGATGATCTTCTGCATATGTTCCTGATCTATGGGAGCGTTATGTTTCAGCAGGACGTATGCAAACTTCTCACTTGAGACTTTCTCCACAGGTGTGCCGGTCTCCTCTGCAAGCTGGAACGAGTTCCTCAGCTCTTCTTCATGTTCACATGACCAGTCGTGCAGCGTGAGAGCCCAGAGCTGGTTAGGATTAACCACACCAGGTTTGGAGAACTTTGTATAGGCTTGCTCTGCCTTCTGCAGCTCCTTCACTGCTGCCTTGTGGCCGTGTGCTTTTGCGATTTGCCGAGGAACCAATCCAATGGTGTTCTTCAGCTTTGGGTTGCATCCTAGAGGTGAAGGAGATGTGGTTGATTAGGTACAGTTAGAGAGAGTGTGATTAATGACAGAACTTCTGCTCTGTAACACACATCACCTCGCTGTGCCAGAAACCTGCAGCACTCAGTGTGACCTCCAGCTGCACACACATGCAGAGCCGAGTTTCCCTCCACACACACCGCATTCAAATCAGCCTGGTACGCTGACAACAGCCGCAATATCTAACACACAACAATATCATAAATAAGAAGAAGAGGAAAAAGAAGAAGAAAAAGAAAAAGAGGAAGAAATAACAATAAATAATACAATAATGTAGATTATTTTACAGTCTCTTGCCTGGAAAAATCCTCCTGCTGCAGCGAACTGAGTCGCATTCTGCTGCAGTTTATCTGATGTATTCGGGTTTCCACTTCTCTGTAAGATGCCTCTCACTAAGGCCACGGAGCCTGCTCTTGCTGCCTCCATAAGAGCCGTCCGCCCAGTCAGCTGTACACACACACACACACACACACACACACACACACACACACACACAGTGAACAGGATTTCTCTTACTCATTACCCACATTAAAAATGATATACAAACATACACTATATGGTCAAAAGTTTGTCCCAGTTACTGCTATAATGAGCTCCACTCTTCTCCAATAGATTTTGTGGAGATTTAGTGGAGATTTAATCAGCCTGAAGTGGTGTTAGGAAAATCAGGTAGTTATGGAGGTGAGAAGGTGAGGAGGTTCCTGGGGTGCAGTCAGCGTTCACATCAATTCCAAAGGTGATCAATAGTGTTGGAGCTCAATAGGAAAGTAGCTCTTCATGGACCTGGCTTTGTGCACAGGAGCATCATCATGCTGGAACAGGTTTCGGTCTCCTAGTTCAAGTGAAGAGAAAATTTCATGCTCCTGCATCCAAAGACGTCCGAGACACTTGTGTGTCTGCAGCTTTGGGGAAGAAGCACGTGAGCATCTGGAAATGTAAGATGTCCCTGGACTTTTGTTCTTGTGTATGTAAATATGTGAAATAGCATTTATTTGGCACTGGACAGGAATGAATCCTGTTATAATGTAAGAGGACATCATGTAAATATGATATATGAGGGAATAAGAAAAAATCTTTTCTAAATAAATTATTTATAATCCTTGTTATATATAAATTCTGTGATTCTGTGATTGTTTTGGAGTTTTGTGATCATAAATAATATTATTTGATCGATAGAAGTGGAGCTCAGGGGGTTTAGATATTGTTAATATTCATGTTTGTAAAATTCTGCTTTATCCTTGTTGTAGAAAGACAGACCTGGTCGGTGGCGTTAGGATCTGCTCCACTCTCTAAAATCCTCATGCAGATGTTCTCACACTCCTTGGCGTGTTCACAGGCGAGCAGAAACACAGGTTTGCCCACGTTGGACGTGTTGTTGACGTCTGCGTTGCTGTTGAGCGCCACCTGCAGGCAGCGTGTGTGTCTATGGGACGGTGAGATGCAGTAAAACAGAACTCCTACACACACAAGAGATACAAATAATATTTATAATAATAATAACAGTCATCATCATCATCATCATCATCATCATAAAAGTCCTGAAGAAGCCAATGCACCTTTCCCCTCATTATCCACAAGTCTCATGTCAGCGTGGTTCTTTGCCAGAAGATCCAGCATAGCGTCATATCCAAGTTCTGCAGCAAGTAAGACTGGAGTGCGTCCTCTCTTATCCTGGATGTCAGGATGAGCTCCCAGAGATAGGAGAAACTCAGCTGTGTCAAGGTCGTTGGAGATGGAGGTGAGATGAAGCACACCGGTTCCCTCATTCGGTTCGGTCAGATTGATCAGGTTTGAGATGCCGAGACGCACCATCTTCTCCAGCCGAGCTTTATTTCTCTCCCGCACTAACTGCAGGAGCTTGTAGATTTGCAGAACCTCCAGACGGCTCTCGGCCACTGCACCGATCTTCAATATCTTCGTCATTGATAGCGTGGTTGTGCTTTCCACTCCACCTCCTTCAGACATCTAAAGATATAGAGACAGAAGCAATACTCACTCCAGTGTTTCTTTCCACAATTCTCAATTAACATATATCCATAACCTGCTTCAGGCTACATGCTTTTTAGTTTACAATGCATGATGGGAAGGTTAGTTTTATCTGGGATGTTTAACAGTTTCCAACCTTCCTTCTTTTTTGCTTTTTCACTCTTCTCTTCCTCATACACTCTCCCTGTCTCTCTTTTCAAATTAATCCATATACAGACTCAAATCTGTTGCTCTTCCTCCACAAACACACGTTTTTCTGAAATAAACTGAAACAGACATAAATAACTTTCTTTTTTTATTTTTTATTCCAGATTCCATTAATGTGTTCTCCAGACTGAATTCTTCAACTGCTTCTATAGATGTCGTTTAAAACCAGAAAGTAACCTGTTGGAGGACCATGAGCTGCGACTGAGATGCACAGATTCAAGGCTCCCCTGCCAGATATAATCAAACCTCCTGAGCGTTTTACACCAGGCATCAAGAGGACTAGGAGACACAAACCTGTTCCAGCATGACAATGCTCCTGTGCACAAAGCCGGCTCCATGAAGATCTGCTCTCCATGGGTTGGAGTGGAAGATCTCCTGCTACAGAGCTCTGAGCTGTTACACTGCACTACACTTTATTGACATTTTCCTCTACAGGAACTCTCTGTTTACATTTAGACATTTCTACACAACATGGAGTAGTGCAGGAGTCTACTGACTCTCTGTCTTTTACTGACTTTAATGTAGATCTGAAAATGAATAAAGAAATTAAATGAGGTAGAGTTGTGTGATAAGAGGAACTGTAAAGCTTATATGTGGTAGGTTTGAGCAGAAGGAAGTTTCAGGCATAAACAACTCCAAATTGTTTTAAAATGCAAAATAATTTAGTTTATAAAAGTAAAAAGTGTTTAATGATCAGAAAAACTTACGCTGCAGTGACGGTGAGAGAACAGAGAGATTTCACACTGCGCTTATCCCGGGAAAATCAGAAAGAAATGCTTTGTGTGTGTGTGTGTGTGTGTGTGTGTGTGTGAGAGAGAGAGACAAGGCTGATCCACTCTGCTGCACTTAAACACAGTGTCTCCATGGAGACAGCACACAAGACAAGATTTACCACCCAGGCCTGCTTTCAGGAACCTGTCCTCCTTCTCAGTGTCTAATACCCTGCAGCAGACCCCCTCTGTGTGCTTCACTGTGTGTGTGTGTGTGTGTGTGTGTGTGTGTGTGTGTGTGTGTGTTCTGAGAAATGAGGAGAAAAACTCTACACAAAACACATCAAACTTCACATTTAATCCTACAGAATATTATTTAGATCATTAGGATAGACACGTGTGTGAATATTCAGTGTTCATGGGTAAATCAAACATTTGTACTTTAACCCCATCACAGTGTGTGTGTGTGTGTGTGTGTGTGTGTGTTAGTGATAATCGTTCATGAACAATTCCTTCATTTTGAACAAGTCTTCTAGTCCTGTGACTCAGAAAAAAAGGGTCTCAAAGGGTCATTTGTTTATTTTCTACTGGACGCACATGAGCAAAGGATCGCAGAACATCTGTAGGTGATGTACAGGAACAGAACAGAGAAGTTCATCTCATGTGTTCTCCGGTCCGAGTCTCTCGTTCTTTTTCATGACTCCCATTAATGCTACACAGTGAAATAGATCAGATTTTTTGTTTATCATCATTTTGTCCTTGGCTGCAGTCATATTTTCATTATTGGAAATATAGTTAAAGTTGTTGTATGTAGGAGAAAATTAAAACGTAAAATTCTATTTTATTTCAGATCAAAGGCACGAAATGAACTAAATGACTCGAAAAAGATTCATTCATTATGAACCAGACGCAAAGAACCGAGTCATTAAAATGATCCGATCTTCCAATCACTAGTGTCTGATCTCCAGACTGCAACTTCATATAAACTCGCCAGTTTTTGGAAAGCCGAACATTTCCCACAACAACAACAACAACAACAACAACAACAACAACAATAATAATAATAATAATAATAATAATAATAATAATAATAATAATAATAATAATAAAATGAAACAAATAACCCGTTCTTCTTATAACCGGAAGTAGGAAATACAGCGCGCTGAGAACACACGCACACGCGCACTTCCGCCCTTCCTACGTTTTGACCAATCAGAGAACGGCATGGTTTACCTTTCCCCTTTAGTCCATGTTCCACACTATACACACACACACACACACACACAGAGTAAACCATGGAGCAGAAGAAGATCCTGTGTGTTGGGTTGGTGTGTTTGGACATCATTAACGTGGTGGATCAGTTTCCGGAAGAGGACACGGACACCAGGTTTATATCCTGAACATAATAATCTTATAGCGTGGTTTAATGCTGATGTGATGCTGAGGGAAGGCAGGGTTAAAGTACAGCTCTCACACACACACACACACACACACACACACACACACACACACACACACACAATGTCTGCAGAAAGATCTGTCAGGACATTCACGCGCTACTGTAGACTTTGCACTGTAATAATTATATTGTAATTAATAGATTGTTACGTCACACCAATCACTTTGGACTTTGCAGCTCATTCATTCGATACCGAATGTGGGCGGGGCCTGGTCGTCGCTAAAACACTTCGGGACACGCCCCCTAATTGGTGTTGTGACGTCATTGCCCATGTCAGAGTTAATCATACTTTCAAACTGAGATTTTTTATTTTTTTTTCTGATCAGAGCTCACAGCTATAAAGAACTGTATTTAAATACCGTGTGTGTGTGTGTGTGTGTGTGTGTGTGTGTGTGTGTGTGTGTGGGGCAGATGTGTGTCTCAGAGGTGGCAGCGAGGTGGGAATGCCTCCAACTCCTGCACAGTTCTGTCTCTGCTCGGTGCTCCCTGTGCCTTCATGGGTTCTCTGGCTGCAGGACCAATTGCTGAGTGAGTTTTCTTCATCTTCATCTTCATCTTCCCCTGAAATCAGAGCAGGAACCGTACCGTACCGTACTGAACCAGGCACAGGATTCTGTATACATGGATTTTAAAGTGTGTATGTGTGTATGTGTGTGTGTGTGTGTATATACACACTCTTGTATACTTTGTTCACTTCAGCTACATCCTGAATGATTTTAAATTGTTCCACATTGATGTGTCTCTTGTCACTGAGCATGCTCAGTGCTCATGCCCCGCCTCCGTCGTCATCAGCAACCAGACCAGTGGCACGCGCACCATCTTGCACATGAACAGGTTTGTGTGTGTGTGTGTGTGTGTGTGTGTGTGTGTGTGTGTGCGTGTGCACGTGCACTTTTCGTTTTGCCATCCAGATGTCTGAAACCAAACTTCTATACGTCTTCACATGTGGGTCCTGTCCCAATCCTGCTGTTTATGTGCCCTTGATTAAGTGCACTTGTGTTCTGTAGAGATCGTGAGATGAGCGTTAGATGAGGATGAAGACATCAGTGATGTCACCGTTTGTAATCCACTGGAGTGAACATGCGATTAACACGCTAGTTTCAGTAATACACAGCTGAGAAGAGCTCATTTACAGGTGTTAGTCTCCACAGCTGGAGTGGCGCTGAACTCGTAAGCAGATCATAAAAAAAGAGGAACTCTGTAAATCTGACAGAGAATCAACACGGTGTTTAATTCACTTTCACTCCAACTGCCTGGTGGCGTCTCACACCGCAGTTCTCCATGTTAGCACGAGGAGGCACAACCACGCGTATGCTAACTAAATAAATCTTCCCTGTGCTTCTCTCCATGTTGTTAGCTTCATCGTGGGGGATTTTAGCCGCCGTGGTGTGGATATTTCCAGCGTAGCGTGGCAGCAGCGCGGCGAGACGCCGTGTGCGTGTTGTATTGTTTGTCAAAAGTCGGGTTCTCGCACCGTCGTGCTCTACGACACGTAAGAAAACAACAACGAGAATAATAATAATAATCTGGAACAATCTCCACAATCACGTGACCATCATATGCTAATACGTGATGATCAGTCGTCTGTAAGCACAGGCTAATCACCACAATCACATTCCACACCTGCTAGCTAGCAAGCTGATTAGCCAGCATGAGTTAGCGTTCTGGTGTATCGCTGTCACATTTGCGATTCTCAAAATCCCCAGAAGCCTCCAGTGCAGCTGAATTAATTCACTTTAATTAACAACATTAACTGCTCAATATGCTAATGAATATGCTAATTAATAACACTGTAATTAACACAGTTGTGTTCTTGATTGAACTGATGCAGATGAAATTGTTAAATATTTAATTTTAAATCTAATTATTGACTGGGATCTGTTTTACATGATTTAATATTTAATTTTGCATTCAAACATTTCAAAAGAGCAAAACTTTTTGCCCCCCCGTTATATTTACTGTGTGTGTGTGTGTGTGTGTGTGTCTGAGAGTGATAGTGAGAGAATGTGTGTGTGTGTGTGTGACTGAGAGTGAGAGATAGTGAGAGAATGTGTGTGTGTGTGAGAGTGAGAGATAGTGAGAGAATGTGTGTGTGTGTGAGAGTGAGAGATAGTGAGAGAATGTGTGTGTGTGTGTGAGTGTGTGAGAGTGAGAGATAGTGAGAGAATGTGTGTGTGTGTGTGTGTGAGAGTGAGATAGTGAGAGAATGTGTATGTGTGTGTGAGTGTGAGTGTGAGGAGTTTTTCTGATTTCTCGTCTCTGTTGGATCAGAAACCTGCCTGATGTTTGTGCAGATGATTTCTCAAAGCTGGATCTCAGGCAGTATAAATGGATTCACTTTGAGGTGAAAATGGTTTAGTTTTTTATTTAAACTAAAACACAAATGACTGTCATATCTAACAGTTTAAAAGTGTGTGTGTGTGTGTGTGTGTGTGTTTTAAGGGTCGTAATGCTGATGAACAGGTGAAGATGATTGAGCAGGTTAAAAGCTTCAATGCCACACAGGAGGAGAAGAACAGGATCACCGTCTCTGTGGAGATCGAGAAAACCCGTCCCTCACTCTATCAGCTCTTCCCCCATGGAGACGTGGTACAGTCCCCCTTCGCTAATCTCTGTTTTATTATAATTCATTTTGCTACACTTAATGATTTATCATTGTTTAAGTATAAAGATATATTCCTCTGTGTGTGTGTGTGTGTGTGTGTGTGTGTGTGTGTGTGTGCAGGTGTTTGTAAGTAAAGATGTGGCGATGCATTTCGGCTTCGATTCGGCTGCCAGTGCAGTGAAGGGTTTTTACGGCCGTGTGAAAGACGGGTAGGAAATAAACGTGTGAGACGCACTGATTCAGAGGGAAAACCGAATCAGGGTCATTTATTCACTTTCATAAACAAATCATTCATTTTAAAAGTTTTCGCTAAATCTCTGTAGGTTATGTTCAGGAACCAGAATTGAGTAGATCACCTCATGTGTCCTCTGGTCCAAATCTTTCTTCTTTTGTCACGTGTCTCCCATAGACACTACACAGTGCAAACAGATTTTATTGGTCTGAATCTTGATAATATTGTTACAATAATTATGAGGGTCACGTAACAAAAGAAATAATGACATGGACCAGAAGATATGAAAGGTGAAGCTACATATTCTGTTTTTCATCATTTTTGGGATCAGATTATTGAAAATGTAACATTTTAATTAATTTCTGATCAAAGCAACGAAGAAAAAAAAAGATTTGGGTATTTTTTAGAGTCACTAAAATGATCCGAACTTTTCATCACTAATGGGTGTTTTACAGGGGAGCAGTTTGCTGTAATGCGGTTAATTATCCGCTAGATGTCAGTAGTGGGCTTTAATCCTACTGTGTGCAGAGAAGTCTGTTTCTGACAACCAGAAAGCACTGCTGTATACAGTGACGTGTATAAACTGCGTGTGTGTGTGTGTGTGTGTGTGTGTGTGTGTGTGTGTGTGAGAACACATGCAGATATTAAACAGTGTGAATGGGGTTGAACAGAAGATTCAGATTGGTTGAATGTGCTGATATCTGTGTGTGTGTGTGTGTGTGTGTGTGTGTGTGTGTGTGTGTGTGTGTGTGTGTGTTCAGGGCAGTGTTGATCTGTGCCTGGGCGGAGAAAGGTGCTGATGCTAAGGGTCCTGATGGTACTGTTCTGCACTCTGAAGCTTTCCCTCCGGAGAAACTGGTGGACACACTCGGGGCTGGAGACACCTTTAATGCCTCGGTCATTTACAGTCTGTCTCGTGGTAAGAACTTTTTTTATGCTATTTTATATGCAGTCCCTACTGAATATTTAAATTCTCAAAGGGCCACGCCCACACAGCAGAGTCAACAAACACACCTGTGTGTAATAATTGTGTGTTTGGAGTTGAAAGGGACTGAATAAATGAATAAATGAGTGAGGTGTTGTTGTGTTCTGCTCTGCCGCAGGAGGGTCTTTACAGGAAGCACTCACATTTGGCTGCCAGATTGCGGGAAAGAAATGCGGCGTTCACGGCTACGATGGGATTGTTCTGTAAAAACAAGAGCTGAGGACGTTACAGATGTTCAGGAAAATCATGAACGGGTTGAAAACTACATTCCTGCAGATCAGCAGCTTCAATACAAATCACATACACTGTAGAGCCAAAAGATTGTGGACATCAAGCAGAAGATCTCTATGTGCTTCTTTCTGAACGTCACAGTTCGATGTTTAGTCTCCATTTGCTTTTTAAAAATAAAATCCAATCTTCTGGGAAGATGTTCTACTCGATTTCGTGGAGATTTCATACCATAGACAACCTGCTCCACTGTGTACCTCCAACGTTGTGGAACAGTTTGGAAAAGAAGCACATCAGAGTGAAGAAAGTCCAGGTGTCCCAATATTTTGCCCAGATAGTGTGTGTGTGTGTGTGTGTGTGTGTGTGTGTGTGTGTAAATATATAGATATATAAAATCACATAAGCTATACCTTTATGAATGCACCACCTTCACATTAAAGAAGGCACTTGTACACTTTCCCTTAGTTGAGAACTTTTAGGGGTCTAAGGGAAGATGGTCAGATGAAGGACAGTGTGAGTGTATAATAATAATAATAATAATAATAATAATAATACTTGAGAAAACTAATTCCTTCAAATCTCTTATTTGGTACTTGCTGCTAAATCAATTAAATATCAAGTGAATTATTAGCATGCTAATCAATGGCTAGCTAATTGGCTAGCTGGTAATTAGTGAGCTGATGTAACTGTACAGAGTTTTATATACCCAAACCTTTTCCTACAAGCTCTGAGTATTTATTACCACCTTCAGCCTGCTGCAGTGCATTGTGGGAATCTAGATAAACACTGGGTTTTCAACATGTTTTTCTTTTTTTTTTTATTGTAAACTATTTCTACAATTTCAGCTGAACATTGCAATCTATGGAAATTATATTATACAAAAATATTGATCAGAAATATTACAAATAAATCTTATATTTTGTTCTGCTTTCAGCATCTTTTAATCACACATTAAAATAATAATAATAATAATAATAATACTTTATACTGTGCTTTTTAACAATTTCCACCGGTGCCCTGTGGGTAATGATACCTGTGGTGGACGTTGGTAACTCGGGCCTCGACTGATCCGCTATGAATTTCTGATTCCTGATCCGTATAATTTATTTTGCACATTTTTACGCTGGATGTCCTTCATAACACCAACCTCCACATTTATCCAGACTTGAGACCTTCTTTTATAGATTGGATTCTTCTTGGTATTGTTGAATGTTGAATTTAATACAAATAAAGAAGAAAACACTGAAGTGTGTGTGTGTGTGTGTCTCTATGGTTGTCTGTAGGTGGTCAGTGGAGTGACAGTATTGAATGCAGGGGTCTATTGCTGCCCTTGTTTAGATGTTTACGTTTGTTTAGATGTTGATGTTTCCTGTAGAAATGTTGCTTTACTTTGTTCGGAAGGAACCTGCTGGCTGTGGTGTATCTCAGCAGCTGGACCTCCAAACCCCTCCACCGTGAACACACACCGCGGCTTTCCTCACCTCCACACGGCTCTCAGCATGAACTCTGGGGTCCTGCAGCCCACAGCTTACATTTCCAATTAAGCCAATTTAATAATCACTGTTCAAACTGAACCACACACACACACACACACACCTTCAGGAAGGTCACACTGTGGGCGGGGCTAATCACATTTAAGCTTTCATTTGGACCTGCTGTCAACCTGCATGTAATCATTCTCTTATTAAATATTAATAAAGTAATAAAGTGATATGATAATGTTTATTAATATGGTTGTTGCTTACTAAACAATTTCAGACATTTTGGAAGGAAAAAAAACCCTGTTTGCCGCCTCTGACCACGCCCACGCCCTGACCACGCCCACACATGTCCACGCCCCTGCGATCTGACCGCAAAATCTGCGGGACTTCAGCGCCGGAGTTCAGAGCGAGATTTTAATTCTTTATAACATTTATTAAAGTTTTTACTCAGTAATGGATGTGATTTAAAATGTAGTGAAGCAGAAACTAATAAAACACTGAAATTACAGATTTTATAAAAACTGAAGAAGAAAAAACGACTGAGGTCCAGAGAGTCGAGGAAACCAGAGCCCTGAATCTGCTGCTGGCGCACACACTGGAAAATCCCGAGTGTGTGTGTGTGTGTGTGTGTGTGTGTGTGTTTTCCGTCTGCAACACGGTCAGATTGTGTGTATTTTCTCTCCAAGAGCTCGTGTGGAGAGTTTTTAAACACGAACAGCTGTGAAAACACACACACACACTCTCTCTCTCTCTCACACACACACACACACACACTCTCTCTCTCTCTCACACACACACACACACTGCGGATCTGCTCGTGTTGCAGGGTCGAGGACTGTGTCCTAAACACCTCCACACTCTAAAACTGTATTTGTGGTGCTTTTGTGACTGTGTGTGTGTGTGTGTGTGTGTGTGTGCGCATCTCAAAAGTATTGGGACACCCGACATTTCCCCGAATTTGTGCTCCTTCCTCAAACTGTTACACAAAGTTCAATCACACAATTGTATCAGACGTCTTTGGATGCAGAAGCAGTCAACTAGGAGACCCAAACCTGTTTCAGCATGGCACAAAGTCCGCTCCATGAAGATCTGCTGTACATGGTTTGGAATGAAAGATCTCCTGCTCAGACTGCACACATCTCTCATGAAACATCTCTTGAGGAATTTTGCCTTTTAACCGACATCATGGAGAAGTTATAGAAGGTCTGATGTAAAGATCAGGTCCCAGGCCACGCTGTGAAATTCTATCTCTTTATTTATCACATGTGCTGCTAAAAAACACACTCAGAGTCACAGGGTACACCGTGAGGATCCACGTCACACGATCCTCACATCCACAGCTTTCCACAGCTTTCCACCGTTTAGAGACTGAAAGTGTTTGATGGAAATATTCCAAATAATGATAATAATAGGCCATTAATGCAGCATGATGCTGAGCTCCATCACGGTGAAGATGATCAGAAATCTCCTCGTTCATATCTCAGTTTCACAAACAGTTAGTAATGTAGTCGGACACGACTTTGGTATTTTTCATTAAAAAAAAAAAAAAAAAAAACAGCAACTAACAAACAATAAAAATGATCCAATTCTCTTTATAGACACAATAAACATGTTCTGGTCGCTTCTTTGGCTTTCAGCTGTAAACACTTTTTCATTACCAGTCCAGCTCATAGAAAGATGCTAAAGCTAAAGCTAATTCTCCTGACAGGCACTTTAACGCTGAATCTGTTTGGTTCTTTTTGTGTTAAACTCCTGTTCATTATTTCTGCGGTGCACTGAGAGAACGCTCGCTACACACGGTTAATGCTAGTGGTGACATTCTTAATGCTACATCGCTAATGCTAAAAACATTATCTCAACAATATCTCAACATTACCTCAACATTAGCTCAACATTATCTCATAACTTTATCTGCCCTTTAAATCTGTCATCGTTTGGCTTTATGTGAATTATATTACTTATTGCCTCTTTAAAGTTACACTTATTTTGTTCAGCATGGACGATAAAACACAAAACAGCCAGAAGTATTGGGACACCCGACTTCTCCACTTCTCCAAAGAACTGATCCTTTACTCGATGCTAATTTGTTCCACATTTTTGTGCTTTTTTTGAACATAGCATGTTGTTATTTTTTGAGAGAAAATGTACACATTGAGAGCTGAGCGCGCTCCTCACTACCACCTTGCTAACTGTACGTTCAGCTTTATTTTAGTCTTCTGGAGTCTAGCGATAAACCCATCTGAGGTAAATGTTGAGGTTCTGGAAAATTCCGTTTCATTTCCACTCGCACTGTGTGACTTCACAGCTACATGCTAGCTAGCAAAAGAGTTTTTTTCTACTGAATCCTAAATGAGGAACTGATCAGGAATTGATCTTTGGTCAAAAGGTTGAGCAACAAAAATTAAAATACATCATCATAAAAACCTAACGCTAATCATGAACTATAATGTGACAGGGATGTTATTAGCGATCTCAACGCGTGCTCTGTTGCGGGAGTCTTACAGCCTGCTTTTACACTGAAGTGAAATGCTGATGATCCATAACTGTGTGATTTATATAAAATCTGAAGTAATTTTCATATCAATAATAATAATAATAATAATAATATTAATAAAAAACAGTAGTTTTTGTAAAAAAAAAAAAAAAAACATCTCCAGAAGTTCGAAAGGGAAAAGTAAATAAAACAGACAGAATGAAATCCTCTTCAGAACTCAGGAGTTCACACAAGAACAAAATCACAGAAGTGTCTGTGAGTGTGTCAGCGGTGTGACCCCAGGGGGGTCGAGGTTCGGTCTCGTCGTGGAGAAATCTCACGGTTAGGAGTAATCCTCGTAGAGCAGAGCGCCACTGAACATGGTGAGAGGTTCCACCGAGTGGGCCAGTTTCCCCATCACCAGGTCCACACACACCGTGTCGTGCATCTGCAGCGGGAGGATGATGTTGAACACGGCCAGAGATCCAGGCGTCGGCTTCGTCTCCGCCACCGGCTTGTTCTCCAGACCCTCGGGTTGATACCCGGCCGAGTCCACGCGCGCCATGCCGTAGTTGGACTTGGACAGAACCGCTTCAATCTTCTCGTTCTTGTGGCCTGTCAGAACGGCGCTGAAAAAGTAATGGCCATCCCGGGGAGCCGTGAAGATCCCTGCAGGGTGAGAACATCGCTCAGGGTCAGCGTCTTCACTTATAAAATCATTTACAGAATAAAACACTCAGGGGGTGGAGCTACAGGAAACTGTAGCGTCACTGTTACTACACCAAAGAGCATCACTTCCTTATGACAAAAAACTTTCCTACATTACTTAAATAAATAAATAAATGAAGAAAGAACAAAAAATGTAAAAAACAATATAAATTAAATAAATGTTATTTTAAATAAACAATCAAACAAATAAATAAATGTCTACAATAATTAGATTTAAAATCAAATGTAAAATCAGCAGCATGAAAAAAAAAAAACAATTCTTTATAAATTAAAGTTTAGTTATATGTTTTATTCATAATTAAATATAATTTCAAATAAATGAACAATAAAAATAATCAGAATATTGGATGGTGCACCTGTTCTCGGGTTGTAAAAATCTCCTTTATTCACAAAGATTTTATCAAACACGATGGTTCCGGATGAAGTCATCGGCATCGTGAGCGCCGCCGAGAACGAGACCTGAGGGACGTTAGCGTCAATGCCTGGGAAACCTGGAGACCACCACAACAAAAAACAACAACAAATACACAAATATTTCTATCATAACAATCGGGATGTAGCTACACAACAGTACACTTTTCTGTTTCCTCTACAACGTGTGTGTCCTAAAACACACACACACACACACACACACACACACACACACACACTCACTACTAATGACCCTCAGCTGTAATCTGATAAGGAACATCTGCTATGTCTGAAATATCTTTAGGACTCCAGGAGGATTTTTTGGGGAAAATAAAAATAAAGCTCGTACCTCGTTCTCCTTTGAGACCTGAAACAGAAAAAGATGGATGTGTTCATTTACATTAATATTATTACAACTTTTTATAAAGTTTTATATATTTTTGGACATTTTATATTTACTTCTGTGAAACACACCATCACAGCATGACTTCTCATTTCCTTATGTTTTAGTTAGTGGATTATTACAGGTGCTGAGAATCATCCAGGGAATTTTGTATTATTTATCAAAACTCTGGTTTAATTATTCTTTCTCCTTTTTTTACCTGGTGGTCCCCTTGGTCCTTCCACACCTGGTTTTCCGGGTGATCCTTGTGGTCCAGGAAGTCCTGGAAATCCTGGAAATCCTCTTTCACCTGTCTCTCCCTGAGGCCCCGGGGGTCCAGGCAGACCTGAAATCAGGAGTCTCCGAATTAACAGTGACCTTTTACCCACTTAAACTTAAAAATCTCTCGGTGTGTGTTTGGACATCTGATCTAGAAAAGGGTGAAGTGAAGCTATTTCCTGTTTATATAATGAATGAAGGAACCAAAAAAGAAACATTACACCTTCTCCGTTTATTTAAAGAAAAAGTCAGATTTAACTTACTCCAGAAAAAAAGCGAAATAAATGTGGAAAAACAGAAGTCTTTCATGTCCGATAAACTGTACGGCCAAAAGTATTGGGACACCTGAGCATAAGATCACTGTGTGCTTTTTAAACGTCCCATTCCACATTCAGTCCCATATGCTGTTACAATGAGCTCCACTATTCTGGGAAGATGTTTCACTAGATGTTGTGGAGATTCATTCAGCTACAAGTGTGTTAATAAAGTCAGGTATTGAGGAAGGTGAGATGTTCCAATACTTTTGACCTGGTAAATTAACTATGGCTGCAGAGATTTCGCTGAATCAGGATTTACACGATTCTCTTCCTGTGTGTGAAAACTGTATATAAAACTCTTTGTTTTAAAGACAAACCTTTGAAGTCATGTTCTATCAGGTTCCTGAACTCCTGGAGAAGATGCAACATCGAGGAGTTGATCTGTTTGATCTTGCCGTGTATGTTTTCCAGATGTGTGGTCTCCATGGTGTCGATGAAGCTGCTGTGGTGGATCACGGTCGTGTTCAGCCCGTTCACGCAGCTCCACAAGCTGGTCACGTGCTTGTTGAGTCCCTCTTTGATTTTCTGTAAGTTCTCAGATACAGAATCGAGTCGGCCACAAACCCCTTCAAGTTTTGTGATCCTCTTGTCGAGGCCGGTTCCTGTTCTCTCCAAAAAGGTGCTTCCAAAACGCTTGATGTCACGCTCGATGTTGTCGAATCGCATTTTAGTGTCCTCGATGTGCTCCGTCACTTCCTGCTGGATCTTATCGATCTCTGAGATGATCTTGTCCTTGGTGTTTGCCAGATCAGTGATCATGCTGTCGTGTTTTCGGACGCTGTGCTCCAACCCTTTCAGAGTGTCGTTGATTGAGCTGAAGGTTAAAATGACTCCTGATAACTCGCCCTGGATTGAGCCGAGGTTATTGTTGTTATTGCTAATTACACTATGGCCATCTAGGGGTTTCTGAGGACCATCTAGATCTTCTAGTACTGGTCCTGTTCCTGGCGGAGTGTCCAAACAGATCTTGCATTTTTGCACATCCTCTTTAAGTTTATTCAGTTCCTCCTGCAAAGTGCTGCACTCACCTAAGCAAACCATTTCCACCCTGCCCTTAATGTAAGTTATCTCTGTCTGGCACTTGTCCATGGCATGGTATGTGACATTCTTCAGCTTCCTCAGGTCGTCTTGCACTGTCCTACAGATGTCCGGTTGGCAGTTCCCAATTTCATTAATAAATCGAGTGAAATGTTCACCGTTGTCGCCGGTCACCTCCTTGATCTTGTGTACATTTTCACTAAGATTCACCACTTTCTCCAAAAGAGAGTCACCGAAAACAGAGAGATCTTTGAGCCTCGTGTTAAATCTCTTGATATCATCCTCGTTGGTGACCACCCTCCATTCCAGGGACTTCACTGTTTCTGTATCTTCAGTAGGTCTAATTCCATTACCTCCTGGTGGTCTTCTGGATCCAGAGCAAGAAGAGCATTCATTTATTCTCCGATCCATTTGAGATGTGGCATTCTGCACCTGAGACAAGCGCTTGTCCAGATCGAACAAGCTTTCCTTTACGCTCTGCATGTCTTGGGAGATATCAGCGACTCTGTGATCTTGAACAGAGAGGTGAGAAGTGATCTCCCTGCGTATGTCTACGAGGCCCTTGTGAAACAAATTCTTCAAATTGTTCTCCATGTCAGTGCAGTTTTCTACTGTAGTCTGCACTGTGCTATTAATGCGTCTTTCCAAATCTTCCAGGTGACCATTCAGCATATCCTGCAGTTTTGTCTGTCCTCCTTCACTTCCTCCTGCTCCTTCAAAACCTCCTCCACCTCCAGTTCCTTGAAGCTCTTTCTCCAGACGATCTTCTAAGCTGGTACACGTCTCAAAAGTCGATGTGACCTTTTTATCCACATCCCTGAGATTTGTCTCAAGATCCCGGATTTTATCACAGCATGTTTGAGATCTACTCAGTCCATCCAGAATCAGGCGATTCCTCTGTTCCAAATCATTCATCTTCTTCTCCAAAGCAAAGATTTTCTCTCTGTCCCTCTGCTGCTCTCTTCGCAGGTCATCAACACCTGCTTGGCAAGCAGCACAAGACAGAGAAACCCGCCGCTCCAACTCATGCAGGATTTCCTCTTTTAAGATGTTAAGTTTGCCTCCGAAATGGTCATCCAGTTCGTTTCCTCCTCTTCCGTTAACCAGGTGATTATTGATGCTATCCAGAGTTCTGTCATGAGCCTGAGTCCGGTTGTCCAGCTGGTCCAGTTTGGTCTGGATGTTGTGAATGGTTTCCTTTATTTCAGGCTGCGGTGCGTCCAACGGCGTTGTTTCGCCGCTCCCGCCGGGTTTTTTCATCTCCTGCTGAAACCTGGAGTTCATGCTGTTTAAACTTAACTGCAATTCATTAAGGCCTTTGGTCAGATGCTGGATTTTGTCCTCCATCTGTTTCATCTTGTCGCTGTCGCCTCTCCCTAAACATACAACACAATCATCACATCATTACACGTGTAATATTTTATTCCAGGGGTTTGTAAAGACTTTAAATGATAAATCGCACCGCTCCCTCCGGTTTGTCCATGTCCTGTGTGTCCTGTGTGTCCTGTGTGTCCTGGGTTCAAGGGTTTAGGCCACGGCCTCGCTGTGGAAATCTGGGTGCTCGATCCTCCGTTCCCATCACCGTGATGCGTGTTGCAGTCCTCTCCACTGTATCCATGGCAACACTTCCACTCCATCTCGGTTACCATTTTATATGCAATCTTATATCTCGGCCTCAAATATGTCCGGTACCTTCACCACACATGAGAAGGACAGAAAAGACAAAACATTTCAAAATTAACGGTTTAAATACTGTAACTGATTCATCATTAAGTGTTTATTTACATTTTACTGCTGTAGAAACTCAGTGTTTCCTGCACAGGAGCTTTTAACTGCACTGTTTATGAGAACCTGATCATCAGATCTTCTATTATTCTAATCATCTTATATAGAGTCAGTCTACATTCTGCTCTTGTTTTCAGTGCTCCTGTTTATCTTGCTGCTATTCTTGATGTTCTTGGCATTCGTGGTAATGTTTTGGTGTAATTGACGGGGTTCTTGGTGTCCTTTGTGCAGTTGGTTGTGTTCCTGGAACTGTTGTTGATGTTTCTGGTGTTAATAAAAGTTTTTTTGGAGTCTTCCTGGTGTTCTTGGTGGTGTTCTTGTGTTGTCAGTGTCTTGTTGGTGTTGGAGGGTCTACAGTCAGTGGGAGAACCTCACGGTGAGAGCAGAACCAAGTTGTTTAGTGGAAATAAAGTGCTGATGTTTTTGGAGTCTGATTCCTGTGGTTGTGGACTTTGGAATGATGTGTCATCTCATTCCTTACATAGCCATTAGTGTGTGTGTGTGTGTGTGTGTGTGTGTGTGAGTGAGTGTGTGTGTGTGTGTGTGTGTGTGTGAGTGAGTGTGTGTGTGTGTGTGTGTGAGTGTTAGCTTCTCCCCATCCAACTGTTTCTCATTATGTCTCTGTTTTGTATTCTGATTTTCCTGTTTAGAGGTCGGCCAAAATAAAAGATCCTCAGTGTTCCATTTCCTTTCACTTTTCCTTTAAAACTAACGTCACTCTGAACTGCTCATTTCAGTGCTGTAACGCGACTCTAATATCGAAGTGTAAACACTATAAGCTGTATATGGTATTTAATCAAAAAATTGAATTTATTTTTATATATAACTTTTTAATATCTACTAACGTTACAGTTTTAGCTTTTCTGCAGAAGTGAAAAAGATTTAACTAAAGAAAAATGTATTATAGCGAACACACACACACACACACACACACACACACACACACACACACACACACACACACACAGGCTCTACTTACATTAGGATACGAGGACACTGCACTCCCCAGGAACATGGCTGATAATCAGGCTTCACGTACGTCTCCACTCCGTCCTCCACCACACAGCTCACTGTCTTACTCACCACATACGCACACCAGTTCCTACACACACAAACACACTTTTGTAATAAAACAGATCACAAACCCTGAATGATCCTTCATACATTTGAGTTCTGATTGATGATTAGCTGACTAGCTCGTACGCTAAACAGTGCACAGCTCCATCGTGTGCAGTTGGAAATGAACCATCCAGTGTTTTGTTGCTCGTGTTTTTAGGAAGCAGTTGAACATGTTTTGACTCTGTATTGTTCAGTACATTCTTTAATGCTCCTATCAGTATATGATTTATTATTTTTTAATGTTTTCCTATTGATTTATGATTATATTATCTGTGGGGTTTGTGGAGATCTTTCTCCTCTGAATGGACTCTTTCATCCAACAGAAACTCTGTTATTCGCCCAGACTGTAATTATTTTCTCCACATCCTGTAGATCAGCTCAAGCTGCACTTTATTTCTTGACATCATTCCATCATTCTTAAGCAGATGTGACAGACAGGAAGTTCAATCTCAGGTCACTGATGTCCTCCAGGAAGTCCAGCTTCAGGTTAAACCTCAGGGAGAATAGGGTGAAGAAAACTTCACTGTGATCATTGGTGACATTCTGAATCTGTTCACGTGTCAAGCGTGTGCGCATTATTCTAAACCTGCAGTACTGACAGAGCTGCTTTTCTGTCTGAGGATGACGATGATGTAGGTCTCTGTCTCCACTTTTCCTCGAGTGAATTCACCCAGACAGAACCTTTGACCTCTGACCTGTGTGTGATATGTGGAAGAGGAAGTGGTTGTAATGGCTGATGTGGTGTTTCTGAGGTTTTGTTAACTGTTCCAGAGGGAGAAATGGGGTGTGTGTGTGTGTGTGTGTGTGTGTGTGTGTGTGAATTCTAACAGCTGAACTGAACTAATTGTCACCACAATAACAGAACTGCTTTAGTTTTCTAAAAGTAAAGCAGATGCTCAGCTGGAGATGGTTCCAAGTCAACAGATTAAGGATCCATGAAGTTCCCCAAATTGAAAGCACACAATAGAATGTAGAATAGAATTGTATAGAATTTCTCCGAATACGTTTCCATTTATTGAAACAAAGAAACCTATTAGAGACACGTGATGATGCTTCTGCACAGAGAGAGCTCCATGAAGACATGGTTTATAAAGCTTGGAAATCCAATGAAACACACACACACAGACACACACAGACACACACACACACACACACACACACACACACACACACACACACACACACACACACTCAGGCACTCTAAAACTATTTGGTTGAAATATATTAGTGTATTAGTGGACAGTATCATGTACGGTTCCAAGAGGAAGCAACTGCAGCTTAATAAACATCAAAGCAAATGTAAATAAGCATTAATCAGGCAATAGGTCATGTGACCAACAGGCAAAAGATCTGAGATCAAGCAGGAGACCTGAACCAGAGGCAAAAAAATCAAGGTTTAGTAATAATACAGAGCTTTGAGATCAGTAACCTCACAACAAGTAATGACGTATTTTTTGCTGTTACTGTTACAGAACATACACTTATAAATAAAAGTATTGGACACCTGACTTCTTCAGCCATAAGTGGTTCTTCAGCTGGTAGCACAAATGGAACTGGAGGCACACAATAGTAAAATGTAAGATATGATAGATTGCTATGTATTTTTATATCATTCCCCATTTAGTCTCATTTGCAGTTATAATAAGCTCCACTCTTCTGAGAAGATGTTCCACTAGCTTTTGTTGAGATTTGTAGAGATTCATTGAGCTGCAATGCAGTAAGTAAGTCAGGTACTGATGAGGTGAGGTGAGGAGACCTGGAGCAGGTTTGAGTATCCATCTTTGTTTCACATATGGGTCTATAAAGTGTAATTCAGGTCCACAAATATAATAAAAAGGACATGAATATGTTGAATAAGTGACAGATTTGCCGTGTTAAACATATTATAGACAGATATAAAGTTTTGAACTAAATTCCATGGAGAGCTGAAAGCAGGTGTGTTTTTTTTGGCTAAACAACAAAGTACGGAGCTGATGAGGAACACTGACCTGCTCGCTCCTGATTGGTCGGTTTATAAACACAACACATTTCTGAGTTTCTGCACTTCAGTGTTTTTTTTCCGATCCCTCCCTTTCCCTAGGTGTTGTTGTACAGGTGTGTTAACATTTACACACAGATAATGGAACGTGTGTGAGTGGAAAAACGGAAGCCGCTCCAAAACCTGTAATTACAGAAAACATCTGGAGTGCTTTCACTTCGTACTACAGCTACAAACCGCACAATAAATCATTATTTAAAGTGTTTTATTAATCACAGTGTGGATAATCACACACACACACACACACACACACACACACACACACACACACACACACACACACACACACACACACACACACACACACACTTTTAGATGTTCTCTTTATACAAATATTTCCAACATTATTCACTTTTTTCCAGAGCATTCCACACTAATACACATCCTGCATCATTATAATGAAATGTGTAGAAAAATATTCATTTCCCAAGTCAGAAGAACAAATGAAATCCTGGTTTCTGGTTGTTAAGGTTGTGTTTAGCCTGTACCCTATGGAAAGCAGATCTTCAAACGTACGGCTGGAAAAGTCGTGTCCCAATTCTGGCCATAGTGTATCATGATGACTATGATTTAAAAAATGATCTGTACAAAGATTAAATACCATCATTTGACTATTCAATAGTTTTGTGTTCATGTGTTTTGATGGTTCAAGTTCAGGTTCAAGTTCAGGTTCAGGAAAAAGGCGAGTCAGAGTGTGATGTTAATGATCCAAAAAAGGAGAGAAACTGTAGAGCTTTTTTGCCTTTAGTTTCAGGTAGCTTCACACACACACACACACACACACACACACACACACACACACACACGCACACACACACATTTCCTGATAAGTGGTGATGTTTTTATTACTGTTATCAGTAGCATGTCAGTGAAAACATTAACCAAAGCTGCAATGTGCGTGCATGTGTGTGTGTGTGTGTGTGTGTGTGTGTGTGTGTGAATAAAAGAGAGAGCAGAAACCATGTTAAAACCAGGAAAACCATGAAAGCAATCTTAACCGCAGGTCTCTCTGTTTCAGACATTGACCAAAGCTACAACATGAGTGTGTGTGTGTGTGTGTGTGTGTGTGTGTGTGTGTGTGTGTGTGTTAGTTTTAAAGGAAAGGAAAATGACAGTGTTTTTCTCTCTGAAGTTGATTTAGTAAATCAGGTCTCACTCTGCATTACACACTGATGACATCACACTGATGCATGTTTCTTATTTCCAGCTAAAACACTCCAGAGAGAGGCACTGAGATCTGCTGAGGCTCTAAACACACTTCAGGCTCTTACACACACACACACACACACACACACACACACTTAAACGCCTGATAGTGCTGGTGTGTTTGGATGCAGGCCGATAACTGAGTCTCTGTTCTCACTCAGAACTGAGCGACTCAAACACAATATTAAAGTCAATTGTAATACACATTTCAGAGACATTATCAATATCCTTCACATGTTCCATCAAACTTATCAATACACTAATATTCTGCTCAATATTGTTTACTGTAGAAATGTGTTATAATATTCTCTCTACTGACACTGGAGTCTCCTTCCACACAGGGTAATGAAACATCTCCTTACTGTAAGAAAACTATAAGTGTTAATGCACCGCACACGTCCTTCTGAACGAGACGTTTCTATAGAAACAGCATATCAGAGCGAGTGCATGAGTAGAAACCTGTAGAAATTAATCAACCTTTTGATCAATCGTTTTATTGTATTGTATGAGATTATACGAGTGTGTGTGTGTGTGTGTGTGTGTGTGTGTGTGTGTGTGTGTGTGTGTTATTACTGTTAATAGTGTGCTGCTGTGAATCATCACATTGTTACATACATCTGCATCAGGCAGGAACCCCAGATACACACACACACACACACACACACACACACACACACACACACACACACAGAGGGCCTAACATGGTGTTAGAGTGAGTGTACGTGCTGGAAAGGAAGGAAGTAAGGGAGGAGAATATGTGTGTGAGTGTGTGAGTGTGTGTGTGTGTGTGTGTGTGTGTGTGTGTGTGTCTTCACCCAGCTGTGTAATGTCACTGGCTGGTCTATGTGTCTCTGATTCTCTTTATGATAATAGTGTGTTTAGATAAAGAGCACTTAATAGGGGCGTCTGCTGCAGTGTCAGTGAGATTTGGGACAAGGCCGGTGTTTACTCCACTCTTTCATTTTATCATCCGCATCACATTTAAGTGCACTTTTTAGAGTTCTGGATAAGTGTAACATACTGGTTTCCGCACACGGCACGTTACAGTAATAACTCTGTTCCAGCTACAATTCTGCACTTTCTCTATACACTTACACACTTCCCCTATACACTTACACACTTCCCCTATACACTTACACACTTATACACATTATTTACTGTAGATCATATTTTCTATCCAGACTTGTACTTGTTCTGTACTTGTTTATACTGTAGTGCACACAAACAGTTCTCTCAGTATGTACAGTATGTATGTACATGTATATTGTGTACTACTTTCACTCTAAATATAGTGTATAAACAGTATTATATACACAATATTAGCGTTATATTCTAGTATATATCATTTATTTAGGATATAGTATTATATACACTGTATATAACAATATATAATAGCATATCTAAATATAGAATATACACTAACTTGTGGTTTATACAGACTACATACAGAAAATAAGTACACACATGATAACACATTACTGCATACTGTTATATAATATCATATACATATTTAAATATACAGTAATCCTGTTTAATCGCGGTAGTTACATGCCAAAACACGATAAACGGACGCCACGCAAAAAATGCTATTTTATGTATATAGTACTGTATTAACATTGTACTTTATTTTATAATTAATAATTATATTTTTATTATTATATTTCATTATTTCAACATAAAACTCAATAAAAACAATTCCCTATAAGTGTTTTGGTCTCTGGTTCTGTGAGACACCGGGAAAATCAGCCAAACGTATCAGTTATGTGGCAAATGCAATTCTGCGATAAACCGAGATTCCAACCGCGGTAAAGCGGCTGTGAGAATGTATTTTATATGCGCTTGCATGTGCCTGAGAATGAACTAATTGTACCAAGATTTATGTTGCTAAAATGTTACTCCACAGCTTGATTAGGCAGGAGTAGTTGAAGGTCACCGAACATGTTTCTGTTTTTCTACGTGTATATTCTGTTCCTCCTTACACATACCTATGTCTTAGTTGGCTTTAAAATAACAATGTTGTTTAATGCTGAGCCTGGGTACAGCACGAAAAGCACATAGGAGAAGATTATGTTCTGTTTTCTTACAACGAACATCTGTGTTCACTACCTGTGTTTACTACCTAGTCAGATGCTCATCTCGCGAGAAGGGACGTTGACTCCCTCCCATTGCGCAATAACCCCGCCTCCGTGGCGCCTTTGTTGCAAAGCTGTGTGTATAAATACTTTGTTCTGATACATTTTTTTTGGAACAGTGATCATGAATAAACCAGACGTGATTGATTCGTGTGGGTTGTTCTTTCATTGTTCCGAGGCCTCTACAGTGTGGCAAAGAGAGAGCATAAGGACCTGAGGGGAAAATCTTCCTAACAGCGGCGGATTACTGTGTATATATATATATATATATGATCTATTATGTATTCTATCAGTATTATAATAGTAATGATGATGCTGATGACTATCACATGTTGGTGTTAAACCTTTGCTTTTTTTTAAGTATTTTTACACATTGCTTTTGCTTTATCAGATATGATGTGATATGATTTAATATGATATATGATATGATATGATATGATATGATATGATATGATATGATATGATATGAAATGATATGAAATGATATGATATGAAATGATATGATATGAAATGATATGATATGATATGATATGATATGATATGATGATATGATATGAAATGATATGAAATGATATGATGAAATGATATGATATGATATGATGATATGATATGATATGATATGATATGAAATGATATGATATGAAATGATATGATATGAAATGATATGATATGATATGAAATGATATGATATGGATGTAATAAGAGGAAAAAGTGGTGTTGAAACTGTGTGAAGAATCAGCAGTGTGATTGTGCTTTATGAGCATTAATAAACCGTGTATAATTCACTTCTGAATTGTGAGCTTTTTCATAATAATGACACACGTGGATGAATATTATATTATGCATGTATAATGTTTGTACACTTAGGAATTGATTAAGGATTATAACGTGCGGAGGATCTGCTGTGGAGACACCTAACGGGAGAAGCCGAAATAAAGTTTATACATCTATATGTGTATATTTGTGTATGTATGGTAGGTGTGTTATTTGGTGTACCTGTGGTGTATTGGTGTTGTGTACCTGTGGTGTATTGGTGGTGTGTATTGGTGTATATGTGGTGTATTGGTGGTGTGTATTGGTGTACCTGTGGTGTATATTGGTGGTGTGTATTGGTATACCTATGGTGTATATTGGTGTGTATTAGTATACCTGTGGTGTATTGATGTACCTATGGTGTATATTAATTGGTGTGTGTTGGTGTACCTGTGGTGTATTAATTGGTGTGTATTAATTGTACCTGTGGTGTATTAGTGGTGTGTATTGGTGTACCTGTGGTGTATTAATTGGTGTGTATTGGTGTACCTGTGGTGTATATTGGTGGTGTGTATTAGTGTACCTGTGGTGTGTATTAGTATACCTGTGGTGTATTGGTGTACCTATGGTGTATATTAATTGGTGTGTATTGGTATACCTATGGTGTATATTAATTGGTGTGTATTGGTATACCTATGGTGTATATTAATTGGTGTGTGTTGGTGTACCTGTGGTGTATATTAGTGGTGTGTATTGGTGTACCTGTGGTGTATATTGGTGGTGTGTATTAGTATACCTGTGGTGTATATTAATTGGTGTGTGTTGGTGTACCTATGGTGTATATTAATTGGTGTGTGTTGGTGTACCTGTGGTGTATTAGTGGTGTGTATTAATTATTACCTATGGTGTATTGGTGGTGTGTATTAGTGTACCTGTGGTGTATTGGTGGTGTGTATTGGTGTACCTATGGTGTATATTAGTGGTGTGTATTAGTATACCTATGGTGTATATTAATTGGTGTGTGTTGGTGTACCTATGGTGTATTGGTGGTGTGTATTATGTACCTGTGGTGTATTGGTGGTGTGTATTGGTGTACCTATGGTGTATTGGTGGTGTGTATTGGTGTACCTATGGTGTATATTGGTGGTGTGTATTAGTGTACCTGTGGTGTGTATTGGTATACCTATGGTGTATATTAGTGGTGTGTATTAGTATACCTATGGTGTATATTGGTGGTGTGTTGGTGTACCTATGGTGTATTGGTGGTGTGTATTAATTGTACCTGTGGTGTATATTAATTGGTGTGTATTAGTATACCTATGGTGTATATTAATTGGTGTGTGTTGGTGTACCTGTGGTGTATTAGTGGTGTGTATTGGTGTACCTGTGGTGTATATTGTGGTGTGTATTGGTATACCTGTGGTGTATTGGTGTACCTATGGTGTATATTGGTGGTGTGTATTGTGTACCTGTGGTGTATATTGGTGGTGTGTGTTGGTGTACCTGTGGTGTATTAGTGGTGTGTATTGGGGTACCTGTGGTGTATTGGTGTACCTGTGGTGTATTAGTGGTGTGTATTGGTGTACCTGTGGTGTATATTAGTGGTGTGTATTGGTATACCTGTGGTGTATATTAATTGGTGTGTGTTGGTGTACCTGTGGTGTATTGGTGGTGTGTATTGGGGTACCTGTGGTGTATTGGTGGTGTGTATTGGTGTACCTGTGGTGTATTGGTGGTGTGTATTGGTGTACCTGTGGTGTATATTGGTGGTGTGTACTGGTGTACCTGTGGTGTGTATTGGTATACCTGTGGTGTATATTGGTGGTGTGTATTGGTATACCTGTGGTGTATATTGGTGGTGTGTATTGGTATACCTGTGGTGTATATTGGTGGTGTGTGTTGGTGTACCTGTGGTGTATTGGTGGTGTGTATTGGTGTACCTGTGGTGTATATTAATTGGTGTGTATTGGTATACCTGTGGTGTATATTGGTGGTGTGTGTTGGTGTACCTGTGGTGTATATTGGTGGTGTGTGTTGGTGTACCTGTGGTGTATTAGTGGTGTGTGTATTGGTGTACCTATGGTGTATTGATGTACCTGTGGTGTATTTGTGGTGTGTATTGGTGTACCTGTGGTGTGTATTGGTGTACCTGTGGTGTATTGATGTACCTGTGGTGTATTGGTGGTGTATTGGTGTACCTGTGGTGTATTGATGTACCTGTGGTGTATTTGTGGTTTGTATTGGTGGTGTGTATTGGTGTACCTATGGTGTATTGATGTACCTGTGGTGTATTTGTGGTGTGTATTGGTACCTGTGGTGTGTATTAGTGTACCTGTGGTGTATTGATGTACCTGTGGTGTGTATTGGTGGTGTGTATTGGTGTACCTGTGGTGTATTGATGTACCTGTGGTGTATTTGTGGTTTGTATTGGTGGTGTGTATTGGTGTACCTGTGGTGTATTGATGTACCTGTGGTGTGTATTGGTGGTGTGTATTGGTGTACCTGTGGTCTATTGATGTACCTGTGGTGTATTTGTGGTGTGTATTGGTGGTGTGTATTGATGTACCTGTGGTGTATTTATGTTGTGTATTGGTGTACCTGTGTCTGCTGGCTGCTCGGGCTCCGTCTGCGCTCTGCGCCTGCTCTCTGCTCCCTGCGTATAGACTGTAGCGCTGTTGTCCGCCCCACGACGCTCCACACACGCACACACACACGTACACACACACCATCAGCAAACGCAACAGCAGCCGAAACCCAGCCATTGCTGTAGATCTCCGTCACCACTGCGCTGAAGAGCCTGAAACCGCACGAACTCAACTCAGAGTCCCCGCAGGACAGCGCACGAGCACGGACACACACTCAGCCTCTCCATGAGCCACAGCTATAAACCTTCTTCTCACAGCCTGAAACTGCGGGTCCGAGCACTGGAACCCAGCACCCAAACCAGCTTCTCCTCACTTCATTATCCCTCAGTGGGAACGGGTTTTAGATCAGTATTAATCCAGGATCAGGCGCGGAGGACTTCTTCTTCCCTCGGAGTCACGGGGCAGTTTGGAGTCTGATTATACCCCTGTGCTCTCATTCTCCTCTTACCTCCCTCCCCTTCCAACCCTAAATCCTCCCTCCTTCTCTCTCTCTCTCTCTCTCTCTCTCGCTCTTTTTCTCTCTCATCTCATCTACACACTGAAACATTCACATCATATTATACAGAGCTGAGCACAAAACTTCATTTATTTCTCCATCTGTCCATCTAAAAAGTTTCTGAAAACTACCCAAACTCTTCATAACTTCAAATCAGATCTTTAATGGAAAGATGCAGATGAATAAAATGTTGCAGAAAAATGTATGGCAGCATATCCTCATGGATGTTTTTGAAAACCTGGTTATTCCAGCCAGATGTTGTTTCTTCTCCAAACTGTTACACAAAGTTGGAGACACGTGGTTGTATTGTATGTCTTTGGATGCAGGAGCATGAAATATTGCCCTCACTTGAACTAGGAAACCCAAACCTGTTGGACCTTGTGCACAAAGCCAGCTCCATGAAGATCTCCATGGGTTGGAGTGGAAGCTCTACCTGCTTTAGAGCTCCAACACTACTGAACACCAAATCTCCTCAAGCACATGCCAAAATCTAGTGGAACATCATCCCAGAAGAGCGGAGCTGTTATTATACACAAACTTATAGTATAAATCAAACCTTAAAACAAGGCGAACAACTCGAAATATATGTTAACAATGTTAGCTTGTTAGCACCAGTAGCTATGATGCTAAAGACACAAACTGTGTGTGTGTGTGTGTGTGTGTGTGTGTGTGAAATCTTTCGCATTTAAAATGAATCACAAGCGGTTTGTGATTATTTAATTGTATTATTAAAGGATCTGTAATGATTCTGCTTTAATGAGGAATCCTTTCATTTCTAGTTTTTATGTTTAGAATAATGAAGTAATGACGGTGATGGTTGATGAGGTTTTCTCAAACCATCTGCACATTCCTGTAAAACAAATAAAAACAGGATGTGTGTAATAAATGACAACAACCTGGATATAGAAACCAGCTGCTGTTTAATAGCAACCAAGCATCACACTGCGCTAAAGAAAGTTTGTGTGCATGTGTGTGTGTGTGTGTGTGTGTGTGTGTGTGTGTGTGTGTGTGTGTGTGTGTGTGTGTGTGTGTTATTTCTACAGAAATTATCAGGGTAAAAGTGTCTTAAGTTTTATTTTTAACATGAAATGAATTGAACCCAAACCTTCTACTGGGGTTAAACTTGACATGACTTCAGGGGTTTAAGTGAGAGGTCAAAAGGTCTCAGGACGCTATTATTGTACACTTTGTGTGTGTGTGTGTGTGTGTGTGTCTGGTGTAGTCACCTGTGCTGAAATAGCTCACACACCCTATTCACATTGCTGAAATACTCCACATAGCCCCTATGCACAGATAAAAAGCCCCCTAATTACACACACACACACACATGCTGGTTAATGAGGGAAGCTGCTCTTTGATCTCCTTATAAACACTTATGTAAAAGTCTCATTAACCCCAAACACACACATTCTGTCTTCAGAACAAGGAGGATGTGGGTGAGATGCGTGTGAGATTTTTGTAAGTTGTGGTTTAGATGATGGTGAGATGTGGATGACATGGTGAGATATGGTTGAGAGATTGGTGAGATTTTGGTAAATTGTGTTTGAGATGTTGATGAGATGTGATTGAGATGTTGTTGAGATGTGGATGACATGGTAAGTTCTGGTTGAGATGTTGTGTATGTTGGTGAGTCTTGGTTGAGATGTTGGTAAGTTGTGGTGAGATGGTAAGACATGGATAACAGTGAGATGTGGTTGAGATGTTAGTGAGACATGGATGACAGTGAGATGTGGTTGAAATGTTAATGAGATGTGCATGACATGGTGAGATGTGGTGGAGATGTTTTTGTGATGTTTGTGAGACATTGGTGAGATGTTTACGAGATGCTGGTGAGATTTGACGTTGATGAGATATGATTGTGGTGGGGGATGTGGTTGAGAACATTCTAGAACAGAGTTGGAGTAAAATCCAATGGGAATGTGTTGTAACGTTTATTGAGTAATACACAACTGCTAAAGTGTGTCATAGTGAAATCCTTCAGCAGCACAGTTTCCAACAGAACCAGATGTGCTGCACACACAAACACTTACACACACACACACACACACACACACACACACACACACACACACACACTCATACACCAACAGCTGTGTTTACACTGCAATTATTGGGTCCATTGTCGCCAAGCATCAAGGATTTTCCTCTCCTTCTGTCCAAGAAGCAAGAGAGATCCAGAGAGAGAGAGAGAGAGAGATCCAGAGAGAGAGAGAGAGAGAGATCCAGAGAGAGAGAGAGAGAGAGAGAGATCCAGAGAGAGAGAGAGAGAGAGATCCAGAGAGAGAGAGAGAGAGAGAGAGAGAGATCCAGAGAGAGATCCAGAGAGAGAGAGAGAGAGAGATTCAGAGAGAGAAAGAGAGAGAGAGAGAGATCCAGAGAGAGAGAGAGAGAAGGAAGAGAGAGAGGAAGTATTGTGATGGCTTTTCAATGATACACAGCATGAGTTCTAAATATTATTCTATCTCTCTCTCTCTCTCTCTCTCTCTCTCTCTCTCTCTCTCTCTCTTACGGCTCATAGCTGTAAGACTTATAAGCCTAAAATAAAGGTTATATGTTGCCTGCTGTGCTTTTATGCATAGAGCAACAATATTTATTTTAATTTGAATAACATTATCATTATAGAATGTAGTTTTACATAATGTGTGTAGCAACAAAACACTGACAGCCTCACTAGTCTAACTGTATTGTAGTTAAACAGCACTTATTGGTTTGTTCCCTGTAATTGAGTTGATGTCATAAAGATTTTCTGTGACTGCACTGAGAAGGTCCTAAACTGAGTTCATTAAGGGGGAACCTCCAGTGCAGTTTAAAGACTCATTTAAATGGAATATAAGGATGTAGATGTTGTGTATCTTAGGGCTACAATTAGCCAAGGTGTTTTATGGTTCTTGGTTCTGAGGGTTTGATAAATTGTGCACAATAACATGTGAAATAAATTGTGCAATAAATGCATAGGGTGATATTAATACATGAAGGTAAACTCTCAGAGGTGTACCCACATTTGTGAACTGCTCTTAGAATTTGTTTGACTCATCCAGTGACGGAAGCTGAAGCTGAGTCGTGGGTCAACCAGGGGGCTTCATTCAAGCTGAAACCACCATTGGCGCTTGGTGATATCTATTTAGTCTGAACATCCAGCATCAGTTGAACAGCAGGAACATTTAGAGAGGAATAAATGATGAAGAAACGTGACCTCCTTTGTGTGATTTTCTTGAAGGAGATGAAAAGAAGGTTTCGTGTTCATGATTATTTTAATAGAAATCAATCAGTGTTTGAGTCATTAATATCATTCTATTAATAGATCAGTGTGCTGAGAGTCACATTCGAGTCTTTACACAGAAACTGAGGTGATTAAGTGAAGAGTCTTGTGATAAAAATGATCACAGGAACATTAGAGTTATAATAAATCACTACTTTGGAAACTCTCTACTTTTACTACATGCTTTGTGCACTTCATACACCATTGGTGTGGGCTTTTTTTCCTGACCGTGTGTGTGTGTGTGTGTGTGTGTGTGTGTGTGTGTGTGTGTGTGTGTGTGTGTGTATGTGTGTGTGTGTGTCTCTGAGGGATTAGAACATTAACACTTCATTTATTTAACACAACATGCGAAAGAATTGACTCGGTAAAGGGAGTCATAATATTTACACACACACACACACACACACACACACACACACACAACACACACACACACACATACAGGGTGTTCAGACGGAGTGTTTGATGGGTTCACGTCTGTTTCTATTATCACTTGTAATTAAGTTTATGTTCTAATTACAGTGTGCTGAGATGAACACGTTTCTGCATGTAGTGGAAGTAACACAAAGTTTAACACACAGACGAGTGCTGCCAGGCGCAATAAACACACACACACACACACACACACACACACACACACACACACACACACACACACACACACACACACACACACACCATTGCTGTGTGGTCTGAAAGAGAGAGAGAGAGAGAGAGAGAGAGAGAGAGAGAGAGAGAGAGTATAAAAGGAAAATAGGGATGAAAAGACAAAGAACAAGAGATGATGCACATAACTAATGTGTGGTGGAAAAAGAGAAAATAAAAGGAATAAAGTGTGTGTTAGTGTGTAATTATAATGAGTGTCTATTTGAAGACTTGTGAATGAGCATTGTGTGAGCTGAAGCTCCTAAATGGTTGGCTGATGTAACGAGCACATCATCAATGTAAGTTTTACCATTTTGAGTGTGTGTGTGTGTGTGTGTGTGTGTGTGTGTGTGTGTGTGTGTGTGTGTGTGTGTGTGTGTGTGTGTGTTGGTGTATCCTGAGGAAATGGTAATAAAGTCAGTAAAAACTTTGACATTGTGACCCCAAAAGTCACAAAATATTAAATCTTATTTCATTTTCTTTTTACACACACACACACACACACACACACACACACACACACACACACACACACACACACACACACACACACACACAGGGTCAGGGGACAGATAAGGACTAATGTTGCTGGTATTTATGACTCTCACCTGCTCCAGGTCAGAAGCAGAAACTCCAGCAGAGACACAGATTCATCACATTCCTCCAGCAGCAGATTCTTGTCTCATGGGTTTCTCTCCAGCACCAACACACTTTTTATTCCTAATGCTGTTCAAAGTTCTCACAAGTCCAATGGAGCCATAATTTAGTGTCAAGCTATTAAACATGAAAATCATGTGACATCAAAGACTTTGTTAACCTCCTGACCAATCAGATCACATTATGAGGGCCAAGAAATAAAAAAAAAACCAAGTGATGTGGTAAATGTCAAGATTGCAAACAGAAATAATAGATGTTTGGGTTTTGGATGTCTATTGGTATTTGATGTCACAGGCCACGCCCACTGCAGTGGTGTACATATTTAGAAAACTCTGACACTGGAACACTTGGACACTGAGACACTCAGACACTGAGACACTCAGACTCTAGGACACTGAGACACTTAGACACTGAGACACTCAGACACTGAGACACTCAGACTCTAGGACACTGAAACACTCAGACTCTAGGACACTGAAACACTTAGACACTGAGACACTGAGACACTCAGACTCTAGGACACTGAGACACTTAGACACTGAGACAATCAGACACTGAGACACTCAGACTCGAGGACACTAAGACACTTAGACACTGAGACACTCAGACTCTAGGACACTGAGACACTTAGACACTGAGACACTCAGACACTGAGACACTCAGACTCTAGGACACTGAGACACTTAGACACTGAGACACTCAGACACTGAGACACTCAGACTCTAGGACACTGGGTCACTCGGACACTCAGACCTACAGGAGGGACTTTACAAAGATCTGATTAAGATATGAGAATGTCTGTTCTTGTGTTTGGTGTGCAATGTGGAGTGTGTGATGCTCTCATGCTTCTGCAGGTCATGCCGTGCGGAGAAGGTGGTCCACATTCCTCAGTGGATTTGTGAAAGAGTTGATCATCAGGAGAGTTTCTCCTACACAGGGCTGAATTGATCAGAATCACTTTATTCAGCTCAGGAGAGTTTCTATTCTCACTCACACTCCTCTCACTGACCTGCGTTAAAAGTGTGAGTGTGTGAGTGTGTGTGTGTGTGTGTGTGGTATTTAATGTTGGTTCATGAAAAAAATCCTAACATTTTCTACTCATAGCATGAAACCGTCTATAAAACGGAGCACTTTAGCAGCTTTAGTGGCCAGAAATCATTTGACTGGATGGTTTTGTGGACGTTCCCACATGACCACGAGAAAAAAACCAAACCGCTAACGTTAACCAACATGGCCGTTACACGACACTGAGGCAGAACAGCTGGGAAACATTACACACTCACACACACTTACACACACTCACACAAGCAAATGACATGTGAGGCAGGCGTTGTGTCTTTTCCAATTAATTTCTGCACCGTGTCACACACAGCTAAATATAAAGAAACTGAGAGGAAAACTACAAACCAAAATGAGCGTGTGTGTGTGTGTGTGTGTGTGTGTTACATCAGAAACGTATAACAAGAACCCAAAGCACACAGGGTGCCATTATTATTTTCATTTTCTCTGAATGTGCTGCTCTGGTGATTTGGAAACGTGACGCACGCTGCCGTTTTCTCTAAACAATGAAACGTGTGTTTTTTTACACGTCCCTCTGTTTTACCTCGCTGAGCTCGGACAAGGCTCCTTCTCTAACCTGGTCATGGAGTTAAAGACCTGCTGAAGAAGTCCAGTGTGTTCATTATACCGAGAGGAAATAAGCAGGGGGAGGAGCAGGGGATTGTGGGTAGAGGCCAGAGGCAAGTCTCATGTGGGTGGTGTCCCAAATTAAGATCTGTAATTGGAGTTAATTAACAGCAGTGGTTTTAATCCTCCCTCATTCCCTCCCTCTGTTTCTGTAGATCCGTATTCAGAGACGTGAAGAGGGACGTTCCTGGTGTTCAGAGTGAAGTAATGCAGATGGTCAGATTCTACATTCAGATATTTGCACAAACAAATCCAATTTTAACTGAGACATATGTTACTGGAACACTATACAGTCAAAGTTTGTGGACACTTGAGCATGATATTGCTATGTGCTTTTTGAACGACCCATTACACATTCAGTCTCATGTGCTGTTATTGTAACATCCACTCTTCTGGGAAGATGTTCCACTAGATTTTTGGGAGATTTGTGGAGATTCATTCAGCTACAAGGGTGTTAGTTTAGTCAGTTTACTGATGTAGGTGACATCTGATACGATTGTAGTAACACTACAAAAGAAAAACATCTGGCTGGTGTCTGATGTCTCAATACTTATGTCCAGATAGTGTATATTATCTACTCAAGCACATGAAATGTCTTCACTGTGAACAGCAGTTATGCATAAATTGTCTATAAAATAGATTGTGTGTATGTAAGGGTTCTTTGTAATGGGATCTTCTGTGAGTCTCTGCTTTAAGCTCGTTCTCTATAAGGTCCTGGATTGAATTAGAAGAAAGCTGAGATGTGCTGAATTGAAATAAAGGTGCATGTGAGCTGTAATGAACACAGAAAACATTCTTTAAAAAAGTTTTCTCAGGTAAGCTTTAGACAGTTCTTCAGTTCCAGGCAGTAATGTGGTCCACTGAAGCCTTGTGTGGACGGAAAGATCTCTGCTGTAGAACTACACACACTGCTGCTGATGGAAAGCATCACAAACGAAGCGGCAACATGGACGGCTTCGGATCGCTCTCTTTTTTTTCGCCTTGAAGAAAATCTGCTTTTCAGACAAAGGATTTCTTCATGGGGGAGGAACCGAGGAACTGCAGCACTTCAGTCTCAAACTGGACACCGAAGTCTGCATGTTTTACTTGTACAGAGTTACAGAGCACACGTCCCTACAGACCTACTGGGGGGTTTGAGGAGAGACACACACACAAAGAGAAAGAGAGGCGAAAAGAGAGGAGAAACAAAGGAGAAACACAGAAACCGAAGAGAGAGAGAGAGAGAGAGAGAGAAAAGAGATAAAGAGATAGAGATAGATATGAGAAAGAGATGAATTGTGTGTTCATGAGCACAATAGAAACCTTTCTTCTTCTCCTCTGGTTTTTAACTCTTTTCCCTGTTAAACCTTCACCCAGAGAAAAACCACCAGATTAACTTCCTTCCTTTCCTCAGAGGAACACTTTAGCTCTGTGTGTGTGTGTGTGTGTGTGTGTGTGTGTGTGTGTGTGTGTGTGTGTGTTAATGTACAATAAGTTACAGTCACTTTATATTACTCTAAAGTCTTTTTAGGATCTCAAGTCTGAATTCTCACTGGCAGTAAGTGCAGGTTAATTCTGATACGTTACAGTTTCCATAGCAACAGCTCATTTACAGGGACATGTGTAATTGATGATCTGTGATTATTGATATTCGATGAAAGGAGTAATATTATGCTCAGGTGTCCACAAACATTTGGTTAAATCGTGTGTATTGTTGTATGGTATATAAATGTGTATATATTTAAAGTTCTGGATTAATAAGTAATGAAACAGAAGCGTTTCTCCTGCTGAGAACTTCAGATTGTAGAAAAGGAAAAACGAGTCTTGGTTGTGAGTTATCTCTCTCTAGGGGAGATGGGAGGAGATTTGGATTATGTACACACCATTCCTCCATGTGTTTTTGTGTGTGTTTTTGTGTGTGTGTGTGTGTGCGTGCGTGCGTGCGTGCGTGTGTGAGTGTGTGAGTGTGTGTGTGTGTGTTTCGTTTTTTTGGCAGCTCACCGAACCTGTGTCAATCACAGTGAAAACATTTAACCACCAAAAAAAATCTATTATCTGAGTCCTGGAGCTGGGGCATGTTTCTGCTCAAATACCACAGGCTCGGCCGTGTGGACAGAAGCTGCGCCAAAACCATCAAACTGCACCTCCGAACTTCTTCAAACTCCAGGTCCAGTGCCGGATTGCAGTCTGGAGTATGAGCGTGCACCAACACGCCCCCGATTCCCAGCGTGATAAATCATCCAAACCATCATTGAACAATAAATAACCCTGGTGTCTGCTTACAGAATGATAATGATACTTGAAGAAGATCACAGAGAACCTTGGAGATCGGAAGAACCTGATAAACCTCAGATCTCACCAGACATGCCCATGTCTAGTTCCAGCTCTCAGGAGATCGAGCAGGAGAAGAGAAGAAAACCAAGCTGGAAGTCTTTATGTTGTTATCAGTCTTGCTAGAATTTCAACCTGCAGTGGTTCAGTAATTGATGAACATCTGCCCAAAGACATCAGATCATTGAACTATTGGTGATGTTTTTCCTGGTCCAAGCTGACCTGCTGCATCGCTTCATTTTCACTTTGAGGAGCCTGCACTCATGTGGATGATCTGATGACTCACCTAAAATCTCTGACTGTCCGAGCATGTGTAGCGTGGAAGCTTTTATTTTCTGCCCAATTGCTCCGCCTCCTGATGACTGACTGCCCCTGAGAATAAGCTCCACCCACTTAACACTGGCTCAACTCTCACTTACTAATTATTATGTTGTTGTTCATTCCTGTGTGTGTGTGTGTGTGTGTGTGTGTGTGTGTGTGTGTGTGTGTGTGCTTGATTGAGATAAATGTAGTGAAAGATGGAGTGTGTATTTTTCTCTCTCACTCATCCTGGCGCATCTGTTAGCAGTTAACTCTGAGCTGGAGCAGTGGATCGACTCTGATTCTACACGAGACTAAACACACCGCCACACAAAAACATACATTTTTGTTTTACCTCGAGGTTCCTCACAGACTCGGGTGAGATTACTGCAGATCCTGTAAGAAAAGAAATCCGATCAGATTTGCAAACACAAAAGAATGATCAGACCCACATCATTTTCAGAAAGTGACAGTCAGAATTCTGGTGTTGATCTGATACACTATGTCTAAAGATGGCCTTTTCGAACATCTACATTCTGCATTTAGTCCCTGTTATAATGTGCTCCATTCTTCTGGGAAGATGCTCCACTAGATTTTGTGCGGATTCATTTAGCTACAAGGTTGTTAGTAAAGTCAGGTCAGCAGATCTCCATGGAGCTGGCTTTGTGCACAGGGGCATTGTCATGCTGGAACAGGTTTGTGTCTCCTGGTTTAAGCTCTTGCACCATGTTAACTGGAGGCTACACACTTTTATTAACTGTTAGCAACATTTACTCAAACACGTTTCTGAAAAGGAAGTAAGGTGTACTGAGCAGGAGATTGAGACACTGTACGCTAGTGGGACATTATGGGATTGAGAAAAGTTTGGAACAGATTCAGGACTTCTCAAAAATGTTTCACACACACAGCTGGATAAAAATTATCACCACACAGCTGCACACAATCAGAATACACACCAATGACAAGACACGGAGTGGATACAGCACCACACAGGAGCATGACGTACTTGTTGCCATGGGAACATACATAGTACAATCGCACAAAAACGAATAAACTTAAAAGAACAGAAAGAAACATTTACAAGTCCAAACGTGAACTCAAGAACTGAGCCTGTATTAATGAATTAATTTAAATATCTTTATATATCTAATTAAATATGTACTGAATTCTCTGCTCACACACACACACACACACACACACACTCCTACCCAAGAGATGTTCAGTTCTAGGTTTGATAACGCTGTAGGAACACATCTGAGACAACAGAAACAACACTATTTAACAAACTGATAAGATTTAATCAGCATAGGGTTTTAGCCCTCTTTCTTATCAACCACAAGAAAATCCAACAAAATACTAAAAGATGAGAAATTTAAAACTCCAATAATTAGGTGCTTAGGTGTGTGTGTGTGTGTGTGTGTGTGTGTGTGTGTGCACGCCAGTCTTTGTCAAAGCCCAATAATCAGAGCCGTGAGTAGTTTAATTGGACTCTGTTTTTGCCTTCTATGAATGTGAATTTAATTAAATTCAGTAAAACACCTCTGATTAGTGACAGAAACATCTCACAGAACACTTTAAAGGTGAAAATGTAAAGAAAGAATTAGCCATAAAGTCCTGTATCGTGCATAAACACCTTTTTAACCTGAAACCACATCAAACACTCGAGCGTTTTATTATCCAGACTGCTGAGAGGGAGAAAATTCACTCATCTGTTCTGTCGTGTTGGATAACAACACAAAACATCTAGTTTACATCTTATATAGAGAGAGAGAGACGAAAACACTGGGACACATAACTTTTTCAGCGACACGTGGTTAAATTTTACCTTCACTTGAACTAGGAGACCCAAACCTGTTCCAGCATGATGGAGCAAGATCTGCTTTACATGGGTTGGAGTAGAAGATCTCCTGCTATAGAACACAAACCCTAGAACTGCACCCTGGGCCTTCTGACCTCACCCACACCAGCACACTTGTATGTGAATAAATCTCCAGAAGCATTCTCCAAAATCTAGTGGAACATCTTCCCAAAAGAGTCGTCAGGTGTCCATAACTTTTCTCCATATAGTGTGTGTAGGTGGGATTGTAAATGAATTAGATTATGTGTGATTTTGTATTGAATGTGTGAGGGTGTGAATGTGTGTTAATGAGAGAACATGGTGTGTTTGTGTTATTCTGCTGAAGGCTTGAATCCTGGAACAAAATTTCAAACGAGAACATGAATGGAGACAATGGTTTGTTGAAGTCCTGCTGAAAAGTGCAGCAGGTCTAAATTAAGAACCCTGACTCAGGCTTATCTGCTTTTATATCACACTCACACACACACACACACACACACACACACACACACACACACACACACACACACACACACACAGGGCCTCACGAGTCTCTGATGGTTTCCAGATGGTTACAGCGTCGGCTGCTTTGTGAAAACAGATTTTCCTTAAAGGCCTTGATCACATGAGTGTAGAGCACCACTGAGAACTGGCTCTCTCCATACAACATGAGCACACACACACACACACACACACACACACACACACACACACACACACACACACACACACTTCACAAGGGTTTCCTTAAAGGATGACTGGAAGTTCAGGCTCAGAGTTCTACTTTGAAACTTTTCTGAAGTGAAGACACGTCAAATTTTTTTTGGTCATCATCATCATCATCATCATCATCATTATATTTTATCATTACTGTTGGAATTATTGAAAGAAAAGTGTGTAATTGTTATAAATATATATGGTTTTGCTCTTCAGTGTGCCACGTGGTCTTCAGGTAATTAATGGAAGGTTTGTGTATTTCCTGTCCCCCTTCTCTACAGACGTGTATCTGCTGTGTGTTGTCAATTCCGAGGCGTGTGCTAGTGACTCGGAGCAAACAGGAAACAGCGAGGTAAGAAGAAAACGCTGACTTGGCTTCTTTCTTCTGCGGTTGCTATGACGACAATGAGATTTACTTGTGTTTTATTTGTATTTCTCAGTGTTTTGTGTAAATCTCGCTCTCTCTCTGGCGTGTGACTCATGGAGAAGTATTTTCAGTCTTGAAGAAGTTTAATGTTTAATGCTGATGTATGACGACGTCGGAGCTGCGTTTCACAACATCCAGGCGAAGGATTTGGCCTGAAAAGAGCTCAGGATCACATGGAGTGCACACACACGACTCACATTAAACTCGAATAAAACATACCGACAAATAAAGAGCAGACTGTGTGTGATTAAAGATTAAACCTGAATCTTGAAGATGGAGATGGAGGATACGTCAGCTGGCGAATTGCTGGTAAAAAAGCGAATGTACATTATAAAACTTTAAATAATGTCTTTTCTTCTGATTTTATTCCTGTCTCAGGATCATGTGATTGGGCGAAAAAAATCTGAGCTGACCGTCTGACAGGAACCAGATCCAGAGAGCAGTGATGTGGCTTTAAAGCGGTTCCACTACATGTTCCTCTGATATATACACCAAATACAAAACCACGCGCACGGACGACATCGTGATGAAACCCAGGCATTAATCCACAAGCATCTGTTTTTCCTTCCACACACTGAGAAAAGAGAGAGATCTCATGATTGGTCAGAAGTTGTTGATGAATTCTGTAGAACAGCAGATCTGACAGAAGTGCAGGTTTCTATTAAAGTGCACATTCTGGATTGTTATCATTTCTATAGTAACGCCTCTTTCACAGAGATGTGTACAACAGATATATATGTTTATGTAGCATATATGGAAGGAGTCTCCAGTGTTAGTGATGAAACATTCAGATGTAAAGCTGGAAGATTTTCCAACATTTTCAGGACTGAGGAGTTTCTCAGTAACAGTAAAAACTGTGGTATTATGGAAATAAAACACTTTGGGATGAGCAGTTTTAGGAAAAGAATTAGCTTCAAGGTTAACTCCTCCCACTTTTCACATGTGTCATGGAGGCAAATAATTTGATCTCAAACACACACACACACACACACACACACACACACAAAGTTGGAGAGGTCCTGGGTTCTCTGCATGCCAGTTTGACGTATTGTTTTTTTCGAAACCACAGTCATTCTGCATGAACCGAAGCCTGCTGAAAACTTTCTTTCCTTCTTTTGTATTCTTTTTAAACTACATAAATATATACAAATTTCCAAGAAATGATTTGAGCCTGCAACCGCATCGTCCTCGCCGTCATCACCCTTACTTCCTTACATGGGAAAAAAGCCCAAAACGGATTTATCTTCTGTTCGTTTATAAAATATTTATAGATATATGTATATTTTTAAGAAGGTTTCTGGTCGCAGTGATAAACACAGTTTTATTTACGCTGCAGATTAAATCAGACTTGGCTCTGGTGTCGTCGCTTCTCCGTGTGGGAATTTGGACCAAAGCCACGGTGTGACTGTGAATTTTCAAAAGGTTTTATTTTAGATCCTTCGTTTTCTTCCAGGAAACTGCTGGCATCATCATTGCTTACTGATGATGTATAAACTTTCCTGAACCAGAGAGCATCAAAAACATCTGGATTATACGTCAAACCTCATCTCAAAGTACAGCTAACATCAAATATGAATAACAATTTAGTGAGGTCACATGACCTATATATATATATATATATATATATATATATATATATATACCATTTGTTTTTCAAACAGACCCACATTAAGGTCACATGACCATCATGTTTTTATAACTGTAAGACATTATAGTAAAATAAAGGTTACATGAACATGTTACACCATCGGTTACAGAAACAGATTATTATTAAGGTCACATCATTAGTACACTAGTACACTAGTAAAGTTGAATAGTCATAAACTCGCTATGGTCACATGACATGCGCTGCTGACTGGAGGTGAGTACTGGGAGGTTCCAGCACCCCCCTCTGTTTGGAAAAGGTTTATTCCAGGAGAGTCTGTTTTCCATAACTGTCACCTAGAGCAGTGGTCCCCAACCCCCCGGCACCGGTCCGTGGGTCAATTAGTACCGGGCCACAGAAAGAATTCATAACTTACATTATTTCCGTTTTATTTATTACATGATTCTGAAAGATATTTTATATGGGTTTGGATTCAAATGGAATAAACATGTGGGACAGAAGCACACGTGATCTACTGAGAGTGTGACATGATTCTTGCTTATATCATAACTCACAGCAAATTTACCTCAGATTTACATCTTATTGTAATAATTCAGGATCTCAGAATATCTCCTCATGACCCTCTGCTCTCCAGTTCAGCGACTGCTCGCAACCTTCGGGTAACTATGAACAATCAACTGTCCTTCTCCTCACATGTTGCTAATCGTTCTTGCTGATTTCTTCTCTACAGAATAAAAAGGATTAGATCATTTCTGCCCACACAGGCTGCCCAGGTGCTCGTTTAAATGATCCAAAACACAGCTGCGTGACTTGTGTTCAATCTGCCCAAGTTTTCCCACACCACTCCACTGCTGCTCCTCCACTGGCTTCTGGTAGCTGCACGTATCAGATTCAAAACACCGATGATGCCTACAAGGCCAAAAATGGACCAGCACCATCTTACCTCAGTGATCTCATCACATCTCGCACTGCACCACGCTGTCTGAGATCCTCCAGCACTGCTCCACTGGTACCACCTTCTCTCAGAATAAGAGGTAAGCACACTTCAAGGCTCTTCTCTGTTCTGGCACCGAGGTGGTGGAATGAACTTCCCCTAGATGTCTGAACAGCAGAGTCCCTGACTATCTTCAAGCGATGGGTGAAGACCTTCTTCTTTCTGAAACACTTCAACTAACACTTTCCATATTTGTATTGTCTTTTATAAAAAAATAAACTGAAAAAAACATTTTTACAGAGTTGTAGAGTGATTTATATTAAGCCTGTAATCCAGTGTATCAGCGTAGATTTATTCATTGATTCGCTCTGGACACGTCCGCTAAATGCTGTAAATGTAATGCTAATAACGCTAACGCCACCATGAGCTAGCCTTGTGCTTATTATGTGTAAAATTAGAAACATTTATACAAATCAGAAGCAGGTCATTCAGTCGACCCCCTGACCTTCAGTGGTGTCCTGTCTGAACCAATCCACCTTTTTATTCATTATGATGCCATGGTCTCTAGCAGAAGCCTCCATATTCAACTCCTCAGATCACCCTGGGGTTTCCCTGCGTTTCTCTAATTTATCTTTCCATGAATTATGTTTTCATGGGGATTAGATGTGTGTTTATTTTTTTTCATGACGTCTCATGATGTCCATCTTTTCTTGAAAAGTCTGTCTTTTAAATGTCCTTGTAAGTGTATCTACATCTGCAACGTGTGTAAATGATGTGTGTGTTTTAGTGTGAGCATGCGCTCAGCTGAGTGGAGTGTATACGTGCGCTAACGTGGCTGTAGCATCATCGTCATCATCATGATATTCATCCTTCTGTTGCTGCACACAGAGTACCACATCCACGTGGCAAATCCACTAATCACAGCCTACAGACTGAGCTCGAGGAGATCATCACAGACAGAAAACCTCTCTCTCTCTCTCTCTCTCTCTCTCTCTCTCTCTCTCTCTCTGTAAGACGTGTAACAACATACGTGTCACATCCTCTCCTGATCAGATACTGAAATACGTGTGCTTACACGTGTGCAATCTTGAGGGGTCATGAGCAGGTGTGCTTCCTGTACACACACTACACACGTCCTACTTCCTGTACGTACACATCCTACTTCCTGTACACACACTACACATGTCCTACTTCCTGTACACACACTACACACATCCTACTTCCTGTACACACACTACACACGTCCTACTTCCTGTACACACACTACACACGTCCTAATTCCTGTACACACACTACACACGTCCTAATTCCTGTACATACACATCCTACTTCCTGTACACACACTACACACATCCTACTTCCTGTACACACACTACACACATCCTTATACCTGTACGTACACATCCTACTTCCTGTACACACACTACACACATCCTACTTCCTGTACACACACTACACACATCCTAATTCCTGTATGTACACATCCTACTTGCTGTACACACACTACACACATCCTACTTCCTGTACACACACTACACACATCCTAATTCCTGTACATACACATCCTACTTCCTGTACACACACTAAACACATCCTACTTCCTGTACACACACTAGTGTGTGTACAGTGTGTACTTATACCTGTACGTACAAATCCTACTTCCTGTACACACACTACACACATCCTACTTCTTGTACACACACTACACACATCTTACTCCCTGTACACACACTACACACATCCTAATTCCTGTATGTACACATCCTACTTCCTGTTCACACACTACACACATCCTACTTCCTGTACACACACTACACACATCCTTATTCCTGTACGTACACATCCTACTTCCTGTACACACACTACACACATCCTTATTCCTGTACATACACATCCTACTTCCTGTACACACGCTACACACGTCCTACTTCCTGTACGTACACATCCTACTTCCTGTACACACGCTACACACGTCCTACTTCCTGTACGTACACATCCTACTTCCTTTACACACGCTACACACGTCCTACTTCCTGTACTTACACATCCTACTCCCTGTACACACACTACACACATCCTACTTCCTTTACACACGCTACACACGTCCTACTTCCTGTACTTACACATCCTACTCCCTGTACACACACTACACACATCCTACTTCCCGTACATACACATCCTACTTCCTGTACACACACTACACACATCCTACTTCTTGTACACACTACACACATCCTTATTCCTGTACGTACACATCCTACTCCCTGTACACACACTACACACGTCCTAATTCCTGTACATACACATCCTACTTCCTGTACACACGCTACACACGTCCTACTTCCTGTACGTACATCCTACTTCCTTTACACACGCTACACGTCCTACTTCCTGTACTTACACATCCTACTCCTGTACACACACACACGTCCTAATTCCTGTACACACATCCTACTTCCTGTACACACACACACATCTTACTTCTTGTACACACACTACACATCCTTATTCCTGTACGTACACATCCTACTCCCTGTACACACACTACACATCCTACTTCCTGTACACACACACACACACATCCTTATTACTGTACGTACACATCCTACTCCTGTACACACACTACACATCCTACTTCCTGTACACACACTACACACATTCTAATTCCTGTACATACACATCCTACTTCCTGTACACACACTACACATCCTACTTCCTGTACACACACACACATCCTTATTACTGTACGTACATCCTACTCCCTGTACACACTACACACATCCTAATTCCTGTACATACACATCCTACTTCCTGTACACACACTACACATCCTACTTCTTGTACACACACTACACATTCTAATTCCTGTACATACACATCCTACTTCCTGTACACACGCTACACACGTCCTACTTCCTGTACTTACACATCCTACTCCCTGTACACACACTACACACGTCCTAATTCCTGTACATACACATCCTACTTCCTGTACACACACTACACACATCCTACTTCTTGTACACACTACACACATCCTTATTCCTGTACGTACACATCCTACTCCCTGTACACACACTACACACATCCTACTTCCTGTACACACACTACACACATCCTTATTACTGTACGTACACATCCTACTCCCTGTACACACACTACACACATCCTACTTCCTGTACACACACTACACACATTCTAATTCCTGTACATACACATCCTACTTCCTGTATACACACTACACATCCTACTTCCTGTACACACACACACATCCTTATTACTGTACGTACACATCCTACTCCCTGTTCACACACTACACACATCTTACTTCTTGTACACACACTACACACATCCTTATTCCTGTACGTACACATCCTACTCCTGTACACACACTACACATCCTACTTCCTGTACACACACACACATCCTTATTACTGTACGTACATCCTACTCCTGTACACACTACACACATCTTACTTCTTGTACACACACTACACACATCCTTATTACTGTACGTACACATCCTACTCCCTGTACACACACTACACACATCCTACTTCCTGTACACACACTACACATTCTAATTCCTGTACATACACTTTCTACTTCCTGTACACACACCACACATCCTACTTCCTGTACACACACACACATCCTTATTACTGTACGTACATCCTACTCCCTGTACACACTACACACATCCTAATTCCTGTACATACACATCCTACTTCCTGTACACACACTACACACATCCTACTTCTTGTACACACACTACACACATTCTAATTCCTGTACATACACATCCTACTTCCTGTACACACGCTACACACGTCCTACTTCCTGTACTTACACATCCTACTCCTGTACACACTACACACGTCCTAATTCCTGTACATACACATCCTACTTCCTGTACACACACACACACATCTTACTTCTTGTACACACACACACATCCTTATTCCTGTACGTACACATCCTACTCCCTGTACACACACTACACACATCCTACTTCCTGTACACACACTACACACATCCTTATTACTGTACGTACACATCCTACTCCCTGTACACACACTACACATCCTACTTCCTGTACACACACTACACATTCTAATTCCTGTACATACACATCCTACTTCCTGTATACACACTACACACATCCTACTTCCTGTACACACACTACACACATCCTTATTACTGTACGTACACATCCTACTCCCTGTACACACACTACACACATCCTACTCCCTGTACACACACTACACACATCCTTATTACTGTACACATCCTACTCCCTGTACACACACTACACACATCCTACTTCCTGTACACACACTACACACATTCTAATTCCTGTACGTACACATCCTACTTCCTGTACACACACTACACACATCCTTATTACTGTACGTACACATCCTACTCCCTGTACACACACTACACACATCCTACTTCCTGTACACACACTACACATTCTAATTCCTGTACGCACATCCTACTTCCTGTACACACACTACACACATTCTAATTCCTGTACGTACACATCCTACTTCCTGTACACACACTACACACATTCTAATTCCTGTACGTACACATCCTACTCCCTGTACACACACTACACACATCATGTGCCTATGTAGTACTCTTATGTATTAATTAATTAATTAGAAGGGGGCATGGTACAGTAGAAATGATCTGGATACACCACACTGCACTTTTTCGAACTTAAACAATTATATTGATGTTGATAATCTGGTGACTGTAAACTCCGTTACATGTTAGCCACATTAGCATCGTCGCTCCAGTCAGCAGGAGAAACAGTGTGGAATTAAAGAGCACAAACAAAAAAGTCTGTTCAACGGAAATTCCCCTAATGCTGAGAATATTCTCTGAAACATTCCTTAAAATATTCTGGGGTTTTTCCACATCTGGCACGTACGTGTGTGTGTGTGTGTGTGTGTGTGTGTGTGTGTGTGTGTGTGTGTGTGTGTGTGTGTGTGTGTTGAAAACGACACACACTCAGACTGAGGGAGGAGAAACCGCATGGTGATGGTAGAGCTCGAGTGTCCTTATTCACCCGGACAGAGCAGAGCTGTTTCTGCTCAGATATTTTTATCATCATTTCATCCTTCTACACACACACACACACACACACGTACACACACACACGTACACGTATACATGCACGCGCACACGCACACACACACATAGAGGTCAGCTGATAGAAACGGTGCGGTGGCTGACGTTCCTGTGGCCTGAAGAGAAATCAGACAACATTTCCTCCTGAATTCCTCTGAAAGTTCAGGGGGATGTGGAGGTTACGGCTATTTGTCATAACATGCCTCTGGTACACCGCTAAGTGTTCGAGCTGTACACACACACACACACACACACACACACACACACACACACACACACACACACAAAAAAATCTCTGTGGACTTTTTCTAGTGCTCATGTGAATATTAAAGGCATTAAATACAGCTAATAAAGAAAGTGAGGATGAAATGTTACAGAGGTCGGAGTTAGAAGTTCCGAGAGGTTTGTATGATCTGCTCCTACAAATGATTGGTGTGTTGTCATGAAGGACAACTTCAAGGTCGTACACTACTAGCGTTTGTGTGTGTTAGCACCATGTGTGTTAGTGTTCGTGTGCGTTTGAATTCGTGTGCGTTAACGATTGTGTGTGTTAGCGTTTGTGTGTGTTAGTGTTCGTGTGTGTTAGTGTTTGTGTGTTACAGTTCGTGTGTGTAAGCGTTTGTGTGTGTTAGCGTTTGTGTGTTAGCGTCTGTGTGTGTTAGTGTTTGTGTGTGTTAGTGTTTGTGTGTTACAGTTCGTGTGTGTAAGCGTTTGTGTGTGTTAGGGTTTGTGTGTTAGCGTTTGTGTGTGTTAGTGTTCGTGTGTGTTAGTGTTCATGTGCGTTACTGTTCGTGTGCGTTAGCGTTTGTGTGTGTTAGAGTCGGACGTCTTTGGATCCAGTAGCATGAAATGTTCCTTCACTTGAACTATGAATATCTGCTTTCCATAGATTGGAGATGTTTGAAAGACCTCCTGCTAAAGAGCTCCAACTCTATTTGGATGAATGTAAATGCTGACTGCACCCCAGGCCTCCTCACCTCATCTCACCTACTTCAGGATCTGACTTTACTAACACCCTTGTAGCTGAATTAATCTCCACAACATCTAGTGGAACATTTTCCCAGAAGAGTGGAGCTTAATGTGGAACAGACGCACAATGTTCAAAAAGAACCACATAACAATCTTATGGTCAGGTGTTCTCAAACTTTTGTCATATGGTGTATTTATTATCGATGGCGATGATGCTGATAGTGATGATGATGATAATGGCAACGATGTTGACGCAGATGACGATGATGATGGCGATGATGATGATGATGATATTGCACAGTAAATATGGAGATGTTTAAGGAGATGGTGATCTGAGATTCTGAGCGGCCGGTACAAGCAGCTGGATCTGGAACAGCTTTATTATTAACACCACACGTGTGTGTGTGTGTGTGTGTGTGTGTGTGTGTGTTTTGGGCCGGGTGAGGACTAAAGCACATTCCTTCCACCATGACCTGGACTGAACCAGCGGTGGCTCTGTAGCCCACAGAGACTCAGAACTCTGATGGATTGCTGAGATTTCTTCTCTGTGTTTCTCTTTGAACTTTCACTGCAGGAGTCACACTTCATATTTAGAGCACGTGTTTCAGTTACCAGGACGTGGAGCTGAAGGTTATGAACCAGAACCCCAGCACACTGAAGTGACCTGCTCAGGGCTCTCTGCCCTTTAATCAGAGTTTCAAAACTGCTAAAGAAAATATGTTCCATTAAGCAGAAAACGTGTGCGTGTGTGTGTGTGTGTGTGTGTGTGTGTGTATGTGTGTGTGTTTGTCTGTGTGTGTGTGTGTTTTACACAAAAGCCAAGAAATGAGATGATATGTATTTATAAAATTAACCAGCACAACTGGAGCATCTAACACAGGGGTCATGGACACATGTTGTCTTTGAGGTGTACCAGCACAAAAAGGCTGATGTTTTCATATAGAAGAACTTGAAAGTTCCATGTGTCTAATAATGTAAGAGAACACTGAGAAGATTCTGAGTAGATTTGAGAAGACCTTGAGTAGATTCTAAGAATATTAAGATGTTGAGAAGACTGCAGCGAATACCAGGAGAAGATCCTGGGAAGACCCTGAGAACGTTCTGGTAGATCCTGAAAAGAACGTAGGAAGGTCCTGAGAAAACCCTAAAAATATCATTAGAAGACTGTGGATAGACCAGGAGAAGATCCTGTGTAGATCCTGAAAAGACCCTGAGAATATAATGAGAAGACCCTGAGTAGATCCTGAAAATACAGAGTAAAGACTCTGAAAAGATCCTGAGTAGATGAGTCCCTGAGGTCTGTATTGAGGGTGTAACATCTGATTCAACACAGTTCACACAGACGTTAGATCTTGGAGTTTGGGAGGATCTGCTGGAATCATGGAGCATTACTTCATCCTCATCATCTCTCCACCTTTCAAAGGGGACCGGAACACACACACACACACACACACACACACAAGTGCTGTGGTGTGTGTGTGTGTGTGTGTGTGTGTGTGTGTGTGTGTGTGTGTGTATTTAAACGTTTAATTGTCTGTTCAGCTGTGAGCAGGTAAATAAACACACTTCCTTCCATGGACTTCCTCTGGGTGCTGGGTTTTGGAGAAACCTGACTCGATTATTTTTCTTAGCTTTTCTCCAGCGTTCCTGAGCAGAGGAACCGTTTCTCACTGTAATTTATTTCACAGAGTGAAGTCGATGTGAAACACGTTTAACGCATGTTTTTTTGGAGCGTGGCCGATAATGACCACATCACTTTCATCACCGCCGGCGCAGTTTATACTACATCCTCCTACAGTTCATCACCCTCAGAGCTGTGTGTGTGTGTGTCTGTGTGTGTGTGTGTGTGTGTGTGTGTGTGCTACAGTGACAATTTTTTACACCTATTTCATAACCAGGAAACCAAAAAACTTTGTCCTTCACATTATTGTAGCACTGTATGTTAGAAAGTGTGTTAGAATGTAGACCAATGTGAAGATCGACGTTCTGACAGAGGTGATGAAACGCTCCGGGTATGTTGTGTTCCTTCGTTTTGGTAAAAATGTTATGCCATTTTATTTTGTGATTCGGGTTTGTGGGACTCTTAAACAACTGGACGTGAAAGAACTGATCGACCATCAGCACAGAATCCATCAGTGGCTTCATCCAATGTTCTGGCTTCACTCCAAGAAGTTCATGTGGAGCAACACAATTCATTTGTAGAGCATTTTTAACAATGGACATTGTCTCAAAACAGAGATACAGAGGTTATAAAAGAATGCAGAAGTTTGTTCCTTATAAGTTTATTTCTAATAAGTGAGCCAGTGGTGACTGTGGTGGAGCAAAAAGTCCCTGAGATGGTATGAGGAAGAAACCTTGAGAGGAACCAGACTCAAAAGAGAACCTCATCCTCATCACTGAATGTCCGTCATGACAGTTAAATTATTGTTAAAGTGTGCAGTAAAAGATGCTTAAAAGCAGCCTGTGGTCCTGAGCACATTGTAGTAGAATGTTGACATTCCAAATCCATCCTCAAAGTTCATGTGTTGCTCAGAAACTTTATCTACATACTTTTCAAAAGCAACAGGAAATGGGACAAACACACTTCCTCTTCATACTGTTTTATACCACATACAAAATCATCACACACCAGCGGTGTACAGGGAGAAAGTGAATGTAATTGGTTGCTGTAATTAAGTAGTTTTTTTATGTATCTGCACTTTACTGATGTATTCCCATTTGAGGAGACTTTTACTGTAACTTCTACATTTCAGATGATCTATAATCAGGATCGAGCGCACGCTCTGTTTTACACGTGTTCTGATCAGCGCTCGGTGCATCTACTGATCACCAGCATACAGTTCAACATCAGTTCAACATCAAGCAGAACATTTAGAGAGGAATAAATTATAAACTCCAGACTCGAACTCACCACCACACACGTGACCTCATTTACACGTTTTTATTAAAAGAAGGTTTTGTGTTCATGATCATTTTAATAGAAATCAATCAGTGTTTGAGTCTTTAATATTTTATTAATAGATCAGTGTGCTGAGAGTCACATTCGAGTCTTGTGATAAAAATGATCATAGGAACATTATAGTTTATAAATAGTTAAATCATAGTATTTTGGATAATTAAGTTCATTTGAAGGCAAAAACTTTTGTATTTTTACTCAAATGAATGTTTAAAGGGAAACTTTTACTTTTACTGCAGTCACATTTTCTCTCCTCCTCCACTGACACACACTCATCACAGAACAACACTCATTTTCCTTCTTTAATATTAAATCAGAAAAGGAACGTAATTCACGTGCAGTCGTGTGTGTGTGAGAACTCAGGATTGTTCAAAGTGCTATCATTCATGTTTGGGAGGAAGTTTTATTTGTCGTTTCAGCAGATATTCGCTTCCTATTCCTCTATCGCTGACCCTCTTCACCCCAATGCAGGAAACACTCAGGGCTAAACAAACACTCCCAACACTTCCCATATATATGTGTGTGTGTGTGTGTGTGTGTGTGTGTGTGTGTGTGTGTGTGTTTCCACTCCACTTTTACACACTTTAACTCGTCCTGTCATGTACACTTCTGCATGACGCACTTTGTTTCGATGATCTTCCACAGAAATCACACTCACTGCAGCTATACAATGAAGTCTCAGTGTCGTTTTCTTGTGGCTGTGTTCCAAACGTCCCCCTCCTCCATGTTCAATACACTGCAGACTACACTCCATCTGCACTACTAAACAATCCGCCTTTCCAAATAATTCCAGAGTAAATCTGGTTTGTAAACTGCGTTGTCTCCATGGAACTTTCCATAGGACAATAGCATTTTCAGCAGACTGACTTCTGTTTATTTTTCTCACTGTGATTCGAATACGCCTTTATTTTGGACATTTAAAGAAAAAAAGAAAAAAGAGCGCTTGAATCAGTTATGATCTCATACAATCAGCTCGCTGCTTTGTGTCTCTGTTGCAATGACAGCAATGTCGTGCGTCATGTGTTTTTGTTTCAACTTCCTGTTTTGGACTTTCTCCTGTCACTATTGGTTCAGTTCGTTGTTCTCACCTGTCTTTCATTACCCCCGATTAGTACGTGCCCCATGCATGCGCACTCACACACGTACACACGCTTGCTGCAGTTCCCATGTTTGGCCACAAGAGTTAGGGTTGTTTGGGGTTAGGGTTTGTTTAGGGTTAGGTTTAGGGTTAGGTTTAGGGTTGGTTTGGGGTTAGGGTTTGTTTAGGGTTAGGTTTAGTGTTAGGTTTAGGGTTGGGTTTGGGGTTAGGGTTTGTTTAAGGTTAGGTTTAGTGTTAGGTTTAGGGTTGGGTTTAGAGTTAGGTTTGTTTGTGGTTAGGTTTAGTGTTAGGTTTAGTGTTGAGTTTAGAGTATTGTTTGTTTGGGGTTAGGTTTAGTGTTAGGTTTAGGGTTGGGTTTAGGTTAGGGTTTGTTTAGGGTTAGGTTTAGTGTTAGGTTAAGGGTTGGGTTTAGAGTTAGGTTTTGTTTAGGTTAGGTTTAGTGTTAGGTTTAAGGTTGGGTTTAGAGTTAGGGTTTGTTTGGGGCTAGGTTTAGTGTTAGGTTTAGAGTTAGGCCTGTTTAGGGTTAGGTTTAGTGTTAGGTTTAGGTTGGGTTTAGAGTTAGGGTTTGTTTGGGGCTAGGTTTAGTGTTAGGTTTAGGGTTAGGTTTAGGGTTAGGTTTAGTTTTAGGTTTAGGGTTAGGTTTAGTGTTAGTTTAGGGTTGGGTTTAGAGTTAGGTTTTGTTTAGGTTAGGTTTAGGGTTGGGTTTAGAGTTAGGGTTTGTTTAGGTTAGGGTTTGTTTAGGCCAGGTTTAGTGTTAGGTTTAGGGTTGGGTTTAGAGTTAGGTTTGTTTGGGGTTAGGGTTTGTTTAGGCCAGGTTTAGTGTTAGGTTTAGTGTTAGGTTTAGTGTTAGGCCCAGTGCCAGGCCCAGGGTTGGGTTTAGGTTAGGGTTTGTTTGGGGTTAGGTTTAGGTTAGGTTTAGGGTTGGGTTTAGAGTTAGGGTTGTTTGGGGTTAGGGTTTGTTTAGGCCAGGTTTAGTGTTAGGTTTAGTGTTAGGCCCAGTGTTAGGCCCAGGGTTGGGTTTAGGTTAGGGTTTGTTTAGGGTTAGGTTTAGTTTTAGGCCCAGGGTTGGGCCCAGAGTTAGGGTTTGTTTAGGGTTAGGTTTAGTTTTAGGTTTAGGGTTAGGTTTAGTGTTGAGTTTAGAGTTAGGGTTTGTTTGGGGTTAGGTTTAGAGTTAGGGTTTGTTTAGGCCAGGTTTAGTGTTAGGTTTAGTGTTAGGCCCAGGGTTGGGTTTAGGTTAGGGTTTGTTTGGGGTTAGGTTTAGGTTAGGGTTTGTTTAGGCCAGGTTTAGTGTTAGTTTAGGGTTGGGTTTAGAGTTAGGGTTTGTTTAGGTTAGGTTTAGTGTTAGGTTTAGGGTTAGGTTTAGTGTTAGGTTTTGTGTTGAGTTTAGAGTTAGGGTTTGTTTGGGGTTAGGTTTAGGGTTGGGTTTAGGTTAGGTTTAGTGTTAGGTTTAGTGTTAGGTTTAGTGTTGGGTTTAGAGTTAGGGTAGGGTTTAGGGTTAGGTTTAGTGTTAGGTTTAGGGTTGGGTTTAGGTTAGGGTTTGTTTAGGGTTAGGTTTAGGTTAGGTTTAGGGTTGGGTTTAGAGTTAGGGTTTGTTTAGGTTAGGTTTAGTTTTAGGTTTAGGGTTGGGTTTAGAGTTAGGGTTTGTTTGGGGTTAGGTTTAGTTTTAGGTTTAGGGTTGGGTTTAGAGTTAGGGTTTGTTTGGGGTTAGGTTTAGTGTTAGGTTTAGTGTTAGGTTTAGAGTTAGGGTTTGTTTGGGGTTAGGTTTAGTGTTAGGTTTAGGGTTGGGTTTAGAGTTAGGGTTTGTTTAGGTTAGGGTTTGTTTAGGTTAGGTTTAGTGTTAGTTTAGGGTTGGGTTTAGGTTAGGGTTTGTTTAGGGTTAGGTTTAGTGTTAGGTTTAGGGTTGGGTTTAGAGTTAGGGTTTGTTTAGGGTTAGGTTTAGTGTTAGGTTTAGTGTTGAGTTTAGAGTTAGGGTTTGTTTAGGGTTAGGTTTAGTGTTAGGTTTAGTGTTGGTTTAGAGTTAGGGTTTGTTTGAGGTTAGGTTTAGTGTTAGGTTTAGTGTTGAGTTTAGAGTTAGGGTTTGTTTGGGGTTAGGTTTAGTGTTAGGTTTTGTGTTGAGTTTAGAGTTAGGGTTTGTTTGGGGTTAGGTTTAGTGTTAGGTTTTGTGTTGAGTTTAGAGTTAGGGTTTGTTTGGGGTTAGGTTTAGGGTTGGGTTTAGAGTTAGGGTTTGTTTGGGGTTAGGTTTAGTGTTAGGTTTAGTGTTGAGTTTAGAGTTAGGGTTTGTTTGGGGTTAGGTTTAGTGTTAGGTTTAGTGTTGGTTTAGAGTTAGGGTAGGGTTTAGGGTTAGGATTAGATTTAGATTTTGGGTTAGTGTTGGTTTAGGGTCAGATTAGGTATATTCTATGTTTCTGTAGTCACTGTGTTCAGAGATGAGCAAATGTTTCAGCAGGTTCCTCTCACACGCCTCCTGGAGAACTGAATGTGTTTAAAATCTGGAAGTTTCTGGATGATGCTCTGCTGCTTTCTCACGTTGTTAACGCCAGCACAAACAGGGTCCTGCTTTAATCATGTTAATGAAACAAGTTAGGAAAAGAAGTGGGACGTCTGGCACACACACACACACACACACACACACACACACACACACACACACACACACACAGGCCTGAACTTTTGTGTGTGTGAATGTGTGAGTCACAGGTGCCAATATTAATGCATCTGTATGGAATAAGAAATTAATTATTTTACTATAGTTGTTGCTTTAGCAGGTCGCGCTGAATTGCCCCCCCAAACCACCCCAATCTCTTTATACCACACTTTTATGAACAATACTGCGGTACAGTCCTGCTCATTAGCATCACGCTAACACACTCTGCACTGCACAGCAATAAAAAATTGAGAGGAATCAGAGAACAATAGTCGATGATAAGACGTTCGCGCCACACCCCGACAGCTAGCATGAGCAATGCATTGTGGGAAATGACAGGTCAGTGTCACCAGTCCAACTTGTTGCACATCCTCTGGTTAAAAATACTAGCGTAGGAAGCGCTAAACTGTGCGGGTCATTTCCAGTGACTGTGGGAGTTGTTTCCCGTCTGAAATGTTTTCACACACTGATAAAGATTCTCACCATCCGATCTGGGCTTGATCCGTTCCTTCACTTTTGAGAAGTTTAGAGTGTCTCTTATTTAGATGCAGCTCTGGTTCTGGGCAGAACCATAACATGCTCAGAAAACGTTTTTCTGGCTTTCTGTTGTACACTATAAACTACCGTACTTTACTAACACCATAGTGGCTGACTGAATCTCCACAAACCTCCACAAAATCTACTGGAACATCTTCCCAGAAGAATGGAGCTCATTGTAACAGCAAATTGGACTAAATGTGGAATTGAAAGTTCAAAGCACACACCAATCTTATGCTCGGGTGTCCACAAACTTTTGCCGCGTCATTGTACCTACTGACCTCCAGTCCTGAACACTTTCTCAATGTTACAGTTACGTTCTGAGAACTCGTGAGCGTTCCAAAGCTGCTGAAAGTGTTTCATTAATAAAAAGCTTCAAATAAACACAGTTATTTCAGGATCATGTTTCCTGAAGGTTGCAGGAGTGTTGTTTTCACAACGTTACAGCTTACAGACCTGCTGAACACATTTCTGATAACATTCATCTGGAAAATCTCAACGTAATGACATCCAGGTGTGTGTGTGTGTGTGTGTGTGTGTGTGTGTGTGTGTGTGTGTGTGTGTGCAATGAGTACTGACTACTTGACTACTGACTTTGTGCCTACAATTATTTTTAAATGTTTTAGTATTTGATTAACATAAGACACAAAAAGTTCACACACACATACACACACACACACACACACACACACACACACACACACACACACACACACACACACACACAGTTTCTCTTACATAATCAGAAACAGGATTGCTTCTTACATTTGATCACCAGAGCAGCTCGATGTTGAATCTGATCTGTTCACTTTTATTTCACTTTGAATCATCATGCAAATGCAGTGCATTCTGGGAAATATGAAAAAAAATCATCCACCAGACAATGGGGACGACTTCTGCCAAAAATCTTTCTGCTGCTGCTGCCAGACCTTCACTACTTTCCGAGGGTTGAAATTTAACCCCTCTTTCTCACACACACACACACACACACACACGCACACACATGCACACACACACACACACACACACACACACACACACACACCTTTTCCATCCCCCTCGTTCTACAATGAGCTCAGCACTTTGGAAAGCTCTCTGTTTTTCCCTTTTTGAACCCCTCGACCCCGCTACACATGTGCCCTACACACTACCCCTACACACACACACACATGTGCCCTACACACTACCCCTACACACTACACATGTGCCCTACACACTACCCCTACACACTACACATGTGCCCTACACACTACCCCTACACACTACACACTACACATGTGCCCTACACACTACCCCTACACACTACACATGTGCCCTACACACTACCCCTACACACTACACATGTGCCCTACACACTACACATCTACACTCTAGCCTTTTTCTTTCTCACGGCTGCATTCTAATGTCCTTTACACCCTACAGAGTGCACTACAAATCCGTGGTCTTCAGCATCAATATGAAGCCTTCAGAGATCCAACTTTTTGCTCTGCTGCATAATAAACTCACACACTATAGTGCACTTCAGGATACAGCACCCGAAGGTCTCAGGTCAGGAAGTCACTGATAAACCGCTGGATTTTGGAGCTAAACCCTTTAACCCTGATGTGTTCCAGGGGGTCATCTCATGTCTGGCTCTGACCTTTGACCCCTGATCTTTAACCTACGCATCCTAGTTGGGTAAAAACGTCTTCTGGGATCCCTGTGTGATGTTTATCTTGTTTTAGGAGAAGTGGTCAAACTCCATGAGAGCGTTCAGAAGGTTGTGAAGTGTGAGAACTTTCCCCGATCTGAGAGATGGCTTCATGCTGGAACAGAAGAACGTGTTGATAAACAGATCCACAGAAAGTCGTAGTCGTGTATTTCCATCAAACCTCACAGCTCATAATGACTTTACAACAACGAGCTGCAATCTGAGTGCTGATGGGAGGAGAGATCTCCTGCTGAACATCTACTGCAGCTTTATTCAGGAATGTGTAGAATAAACCATCTCCAGATTCCACACACACACACACAAGAGAGAGAGAGAGAGACAGAGAGAGAAAGAGAGAGAGAGAGACAGAGAGAGAGAGAGAGAGAGAGAGAGAGAGAGAGAGAGAGAGAGACAGAGAGAGAGACAGAGAGAGAGAGAGAGAGACAGAGAGAGAGAGAGAGACAGAGAGAGAGAGAGAGACAGAGAGACAGAGAGAGAGAGAGAGAGAGAGAGAGAGAGAGAGAGAGACAGAGAGAGAGAGAGAGAGAGAGACAGAGAGAGAGACAGAGAGAGAGAGAGAGAGAGAGAGAGAGAGAGAGAGAGAGAGAGAGAGAGACAGAGAGAGACAGAGAGAGAGAGAGAGAGAGAGAGAGAGAGAGAGAGAGAGAGAGAGAGAGAGATAGGGTTAGGATTACTACAAAATGTGTTTACTACAAAGAAGTGCTGAGATTGGTGTATCAGTAGTTGTGAGTCAGTAGTTGTGAGTCTGTAGTTGTGAGTCAGTAGTTGTGAGTCAGTAGTTGTAAGTCAGTAGTTGTGAGTCTGTAGTTGTGAGTCTGTAGTTGTGGGTCAGTAGTTGTGAGTCTGTAGTTGTAAGTCAGTAGTTGTAAGTCAGTAGTTGTGAGTCTGTAGTTGTGAGTCTGTAGTTGTGAGTCTGTAGTTGTGAGTCTGTAGTTGTGGGTCAGTAGTTGTAAGTCAGTAGTTGTGAGTCTGTAGTTGTGAGTCTGTAGTTGTAAGTCAGTAGTTGTGAGTCTGTAGTTGTGAGTCTGTAGTTGTGGGTCAGTAGTTGTAAGTCAGTAGTTGTGAGTCTGTAGTTGTGAGTCTGTAGTTGTAAGTCAGTAGTTGTGAGTCTGTAGTTGTGAGTCTGTAGTTGTGAGTCTGTAGTTGTAAGTCAGTAGTTGTGAGTCTGTAGTTGTGAGTCTGTAGTTGTGGGTCAGTAGTTGTAAGTCAGTAGTTGTGAGTCTGTAGTTGTGAGTCTGTAGTTGTGGGTCAGTAGTTGTGAGTCAGTAGTTGTAAATCTGTAGTTGTAAGTCTGTAGTTGTGAGTCTGTAGTTGTGAGTCAGTAGTTGTGAGTCTGTAGTTGTGAGTCAGTAGTTGTGAGTCAGTAGTTGTAAGTCAGTAGTTGTGAGTCTGTAGTTGTGAGTCTGTAGTTGTGGGTCAGTAGTTGTGAGTCTGTAGTTGTGAGTCAGTAGTTGTAAGTCAGTAGTTGTAAGTCTGTAGTTGTGAGTCTGTAGTTGTGAGTCTGTAGTTGTGGGTCAGTAGTGGAGGATAAGGATAATCACTAATATCATCAGTTAGAATGTTATTAAATCTTAAATTTATACTTCACTGTCTATGTGACGTTATAAACAATAACACAGATGTTGTGTGGTAGTTATTACTTGATATACACCATGTCCCTCCCTCCATGTCCAAACCATCTCAATCTCGCCTCCTTCACCTTGTCTTCAAAACGTAATACACGCGCTGTCCCTCTAATAAACTCGTTTCTAATCCTGTCCATCGTCATCACTTTTATTAGTATAATATGTGCAGTGTAAAAGTACTTCAGAGTGAAATATGAATATTTGATTGATATGGATTTTATTGGTTGTCAGTGATCTAGCGAGACTTTGCTGCCACCTGGTGGGTAGTTTCCATGTCTGACAGAAAGAAACATTTTGTAGTAGTTACGACGGTACAAGTTGTTTACGGCAGTGCCGGTTTTCAGGCTTAAATTAAAGATGGCTGCCGCGCAGGCTGAGAGTGACGGTGCTGCGGTTGGAAATAAACAAAACGAAGAAATGTGCGATGAAAATCCACAGACAAGCAGCGCAGAGCCTTCGGGAAATACCGCGGAACAGAAGCCCGTGTGTCTCATTGTGCTTGGAATGGCAGGTTCCGGCAAAACTACTTTCGTTCAGGTAAACACGTTGATGTGTATTTTTTTCTCCACCTGTATTCCGCCCGCTTTGCTCTGATTGGCTACTGGTTCGTGATCAGGCGCGGGCATTCCACCGAGTCGCCTAGGAAACGCCTCTCCCAGCCAATCGTAGCTCAGGAGGGCGGGGCTTATAAGAATACGGGCGGGAAAAGATTTGCGTAGGGCATCTGTCACATAGCTTTAGCATGTTAGCTCAGAGTGTAAACGGGTTTATTACTGAACCTTACTAATATTCTAGATATAAAGTCTGTAAAAGTGTATTTTGATTCTCTCTCTGCACCGTGTTAGTGTTATAATGATGGTGTTTTTCAGAGACTCACAGCTTATCTGCACTCCAAGAAAAGTCCACCGTATGTCATTAACCTGGACCCTGCGGTTCACGAGGTTCCGTTTCCGGCCAACATCGGTAACTTCCGGTGGAGAAAAACATTCTACTTACATGTAATAACATCATCAACTGGATATAATGTGTGTGTGTGTGTGTGTGTGTTTCCTTACACCCTACAGATATAAGAGACACTGTAAACTACAAGGAAGTGATGAAACAGTATCCTTCATACCTTAAGTCTGATCTCTCCTCTGATTCTGGTCTAGTCTGATCCTAGTCTGATCCCACTCCGATCTTTGTATGATCCCAGTTTGATCCCAGGTGACCTCCTCTGATCCTGGTATGGTCTCGTCTGATCTCTCCTCTGATCCTGGTCCGATCTCTGTTTGATCTCGTCTGATCTCTCCTCTGATCCTGGTCCGATCTCTGTTTGATCTCGTCTGATCTCTCCTCTGATCCTGGTCTGAACTTGTTGGATTCTGGTTTGAGTTCTGTATTATCTCTGTATGATCCCAGTCTGATCCCATATGATTTATTCTCTGATCCCAGTCTGTTCTTTTTATGATGTTAGTCTCATCTTTCTATAATCCTCGTCTGACCCTGGTTTGATCTCTATGATCCTTTTTTGATCTCAGATGATTTCTTCTCTGATCTCAGTCTGATCTCCGAGGCATTGTGATGTGTGTGTGTGTGTGAAGGTCTTTAACTCTGACACAGATATGGTTTGGGGCCGAACGGAGGAATTGTCACGTCTCTGAACCTGTTTGCGACGAGATTTGATCAGGTTTGTGTTTTATATTCACGTGTTACAGCGACAAGGTTCACGAGTCTCTCATACAATATTCAGATTTTATTCAGTGAACAATTCTGACTAATTACAATAAAGGTGATGTGCTAAAGCGCTCTCTCCATCTCTCTCTCTCCTCCCCTCCATCTCTCTCTCCCCCTCCCCCCCCCCCTCCATCTCTCTCTCTCTCTCTCTCTCTCTCTCTCTCTCTCTCTCTCTTTCTCTGTTGATCAGGTGATGAAGTTTATTGAGAAGAAGCAGCAGAATCATCAGTGAGTGTTTGTGTGTTGATCTTTCACACTCATTGTGGTGTACAGTAGAGATGATGAGTGTTTACTGTGGCCTTTACCTCTGCAGGTTTGTTCTAATCGACACTCCAGGACAGATCGAGGTGTTCACCTGGTCTGCATCAGGAACCATCATAACTGAGGCTCTGGTGTGTAACACACTTCATTTATTAGACTACGTCTGATGAGTGTGTGACCCTACCTGGATGAATAACAGGTCAAACCCCAACCACCTCTGTGTGTGTGTGTGTGTGTGTGTGTGTGTGTGTGTGTGATGCAGGCCTCGTCTTTTCCGTGTGTGGTGATGTACGTGATGGACACGTCTCGCAGTGTGAACCCGGTCACCTTCATGTCCAACATGCTGTACGCCTGCAGGTCAGGACCACACACACACACACACACACACACACACACACACACACATATATCACATTGCAGCAGGTGTGTTGTTATAGAGTGTGTGTGTGTGTGTGTAACTCCGCTGTGTTTTGTGTTCAGCATTCTGTACAAAACCAAACTTCCCTTCATCGTGGTCATGAACAAGGTAAGAACAACTCAGATGTTTGTGTGTTTGTGTGTTTGTGTGGGTGGGTTGGGGTTGGGGTTGTGAGGGATGGTGTCACACTACACTTCTCCCAGAGATGTCTGAGTGCAGTAACAGGAGGGTGTACACTGTGGGATTCAGGTGCTGTACCTGCTGCTGTATTGGTATAGGACACCAGGGGGCGCTGATGAGGAAAGACAGCATTGATTCTGTATAAAATCACATCAGTGTGTAGTGATTATTTTTATTTATTTTCTGACCTTCAGTGATCTTAAACTTCACTAACAAACTTGATGGTTTCTAAGTAGTAGTCTTGTTGCAGTGAAATGATGTAAATATTTGTGTGTGCGCGTTTGTGTGTGCGCCTTTGTGTGCACGTTTGTGTGCGCGCGTGTGTGTGTGTGTGCGCGTGTGTGTGTGTGTGTGTGTGCGCAGACAGATATAATCGATCACCGATTTGCAGTGGAGTGGATGCAGGACTTTGAAGTTTTTCAGGACGCACTGAACCAGGAGACATCATATGTCAGTAACCTCACACGCTCCATGAGTCTAGTTCTGGACGAATTCTACACAAACCTGCGTGTAAGACACACACACACACACACACACACACACACACACACAAGAAGGTTCGTATTTACACTTCGAGTTAAGCCTGTTCATTTAGCTTGTGCACTTGTGTGTGTGTGTGTGTGTAGGTTGTTGGTGTGTCAGCTGTAACAGGTTCCGGACTGGATGAACTCTTTGTTCAAGTCTCGGATGCTGCTAAAGAGTACGAGACGTAAGTTTTTCTCATCATCACCATTTTATTTCTTCCTGCAGCAGTTTATCAAATATTACAGCAAATCTGTAATGAAAGTTGTATGTGGGATGTGGAGGATCATCTCGGGTGGAGGGTGGAGTTTCAGCTCGGGTGGAGTTTCAGCTCGGGTGGAGTTTCAGCTCGGGTGGAGGGTGGAGTTTCAGCTCGGGTGGAGTTTCAGCTCGGGTGGAGGGTGGAGTTTCAGCTCGGGTGGAGGGTGGAGTTTCAGCTAGGGTGGAGTTTCAGCTCGGGTGGAGGGTGGAGTTTCAGCTCGGGTGGAGGGTGGAGTTTCAGCTCGGGTGGAGGGTGGAGTTTCAGCTCGGGTGGAGTTTCAGCTCGGGTGTGTTCAACACAGTGCCTACAGAGTTCATGCTTAAGTGTTAATGAGTGTGTTGTGTGTGTTTCTGTTCTGTAGAGAGTATCGTCCTGAATACGAGCGTCTGCATAAAGAGCTGGTGAGTCTGACTGTCCTGGGGTGGGAGTCTGAGGGTCTGGGGTGGGAGTCTGAGGGTCTGGGGTGGAAGTCTCAGGGTCTGGGGTCATCATGGCCTTCTGAAGAAAAGTAACTGTCTTTGATTTCTTTCCATGAGACTGATGCTCAAAGTAAAAAACAGCAGGAACAGCTGGAACGCCTTCGTAAAGACATGGGAGAGGTTTCTATGGAAACAGGTGTGAAACCAGGCGAGTTGTTTTAGGACACATGATCACTCACACACGCAGGTGTATAAACTCTTATAATTATTCATATTACAGATTATTTCAATTATTTATTTATATATTTATTATTAATTTCATATGTAAAGAAGCTTTTATTGCTTTTATACCATATATATATATATATATCTGACGCAGTACACAGTGAAATGAGACAACGTTCCTCCAGAACACTGGAACACTGTCACACAACATAAAGCTCCATCACACAACAACATAAAGCTCCATCACACAACAACATAATACTACATCACACAACAACATAATACTACATCACACAACAACATAAAGCTCCATCACACAACAACATAAAGCTCCATCACACAACAACATAAAGCTCCATCACACAACAACATAATACTACATCACACAACATAATACTACATCACAACAACATAATACTACATCACACAACAACATAATACTACATCACACAACAACATAAAGCTCCATCACACAACAACATAATACTACATCACACAACAACATAATACTACATCACACAACAACATAAAGCTCCATCACACAACAACATAAAGCTCCATCACACAACAACATAATACTACATCACACAACATAAAGCTCCATCACACAACAACATAAAGCTCCATCACACAACAACATAAAGCTCCATCACACAACAACATAATACTACATCACACAACAACATAAAGCTCCATCACACAACATAAAGCTCCATCACACAACAACATAAAGCTCCATCACACAACAACATAATACTACATCACACAACAACATAAAGCTCCATCACACAACAACATAATACTACATCACACAACATAATACTACATCACACAACAACATAAAGCTCCATCACACAACAACATAAAGCTACATCACACAACAACATAATACTACATCACACAACAACATAAAGCTACAACACAGAGTTAAGGACTATATTAAGTGTCCTCGCCACATAAAGTGCATCGTGTGCGACCGCGTGCAAACACAACTACACAAAACACAAATCAGCACTGATCAGTAACCTGTTTTATACTCTGATTACACACTAATCAATCCGAGATCTCAATTTTTTATTTATCATTATTCGTATCACAGTTTTACCAACATGTACATATTTTACACTTCTGTTTAGATGCTGACTGTATTTCGTTGCCTTTTACTGTAACATGCAATGACAAAGTCTAATCTAATCTAATCTAACAATACAAACACACACTCACTCGCTCTGTATTGTGTGAATAGAATTGTTGATGTATTTTGTTGATGTAACTGTTCTGCAGATGTTCCTGACCTCAGCACCCCCAGTGACCTGATCTTCACTCGTGGGAACCCAGATGAGGAAGAGGAGGACATGGACAGTGACACGGATGACATCGATCACCATGGTAACCATCATTACACTACAGTAGGACAGAGTTCATCAGCTTTGTTCATGGCAGTGCTGTGTGGACCAATCAGAATACAGAATTGTTCCATCTGTGTAGATCAGTTTCCTGTGGATCTCATCATTTTCTCTTCTCTCTCTCTCTCCTCTCGCTCTCCTCGCTCTCTCTCTCTCTCCTCTCTCTCTCTCTCTCTCTCTCTCTCCTCTCGCTCTCCTCTCTCTCTCTCTTTCTCTCCCCATTCAGTTACAGAGGAGAGTAAAGAGGGCGTGTCGTTCAAAAACTTCCTGAAGGAGAGAAAGGAAATGGTGCAGGTGCGAAACAGGAAGTCAAGTGACACCAGAAGGAAGTGCGAGGTCACCGGTTCACTTAATTCCCCTGACCTTTGAACTCTGTACACCTCTATATTTATGCATTTTCCATTCGCTGGTTGGTTCTGTGATGGAACGCAGAGTTTGAGCTCTGAGACAGTGTGGAGGAATATAAAATATTTTTATACACACACACACACACACACACACACTCTGTCTCTGAGCTGTAGGAGGTTTAATTCAGCAGTTCGCATTCATGAACCCAGCTGTGTGAGTTCCTTTGTGTGTGTGTGTGTGTGTGTGTGTGTGTGTGTGTGTGTGTGTGTGTGTGTGTGTGTGAGAGAGACGATCTGTCCTCCCTCCATCCGTCTGTTCCTCTTCAAGGTCCAAATGTGTTAAATATCACTGTCACTCACTCAGTGCCTACCCCTGAGAGAAACACGAGGGCACACACACCCTCTCGCTCTTTCACTTTGTCTTAAGCATCAAAGTATTGGCACCCTCAAAATGTGCTAAAAGGCCTGTAAATATTAAACTGTACACACAATTGCTAAAAAATTGTACAAATCAAACTGCAGGAATCATTTGTGTGTGAAAACATTCAAAATGCGAAAATCTCAATCAATTATCAAACAGGAGATGGAAGTGGATGTGCTCTTTATTATTTTCTTGCATTTGTATACATTGATATCTTCATCATGTGTGCTGTTTTGGAGGATTTGAGGAGGTCTGGCTCCTGGCCACATGCTTTGACCTTTTAATGAAATGAAGCCAAACATGCAAATCCAAATCAACCGAGCGATGGCTGCGATTCCTTCTTTTATTTTATTTATATATATAATGGAGTGCTGGGTTCGGCTGAAGGTCTGATACCTTCTACAGCTTATTTCAACCTTTTTATGCATCACAGGAAAAGTTCATAAATTTACTTAAAATTGCAGAAACACCAACTGAACTTCTCAGCTGCACTCGTGCATTAGTCCATCATGTGAAAGTGTGTGTGTCTCGCTTCGTGGTGGTATTTACCCCTACACACACTATACATCCCACCTGCTGCCATGCACACACTCAGAACAGCATGACCTGTGTGTGAAATCACACACACACACACACACACTCACACACACACTGGAGAGAATGAAGGCATACACTTAAAAACAAAAAAACTCACACTTTGAACAGAATGCCAGGGTTACAAACACACACACAGACACACACAGATAAAAGAGAGGCAGGATGTAAAGCTGAATTGGAATCTGTCAGGAAATATGACCCGCCTACGAGAAGCGGACGAGGCGACACACACACACACACACACACACACACACACACACACACACACACAGCCGTGAAGTTGAGCGAGAGTGGAGGCGGCTCTCAGCCTGACATTTATTCACAGTTCTCTCTTCATTCATCACGACACATTCGCACTGAAAACATTTAACACAATGTTCAATTCATACACACACACACACACACACACACACACACACACAGTTCAGAAGCAAAGGCCTGCTTTATTTGTGTTGCACCACAAAGTGCAAAATGTCACTGATGAGTTTTAAAATGAAATTACTTACATTTTGTGAGCAAAATTATGTGCACCCCTGACCATCACACTCATACATGTTCCTCCACAAACTATTACTGCAAAGATGGAAGTTCAGTTGTGTTCATTTCTCCTTCACATGAACTTGGAGACCCAAACCAAAGGTCTCAGTAAAGGTCATCCTGACCTCTTGTCGTCTTCCAGTGATTTATTTCCGCTCTTGAAGCGTTTGTGCCACTCAAAACACCTCGAACGACATGGTGCCTTTGTCGTCGTAAACTTGCAGAATCACGCCAAACGTGTGTGTGGCAGATTTGTCCAGTTTCGCTCAGAATCTCACGTGTGCACTTTGTTCATGATGAAATTGCAGACATGGTCAGAGAAGCTCCAGTTTTACTGCCATCTGTTGGGGTTTCACAAAACTAGTCTCTGAACTTTTTGATACCACCTCGTACTAAAGCACAACTAAACAGGGTGTGTGTGTGTGTGTGTGTGTGTTCATGTCTAAAAGATTAAAACACTTCTGGACCCATATATATGCGTTTCTCCTGCAGTGAGCATGTGATCTTTCTGCATGTGGTTCCTGTTAAACACGAGGCTCAGCGTTGATGTGTGTGCTTCTGTAGAACATCATTACAGATTCTGACTCATGCTTCTGCAGTACAGGAGACATGCAGTGACGTGATGTTAGATTAAACCTGTTAGAACCAGTAATGACGATGATGTAAAGCTCTGAGGAAAACGAGAAACCACTCCTGGACTCCCATATCTTCAGATGACGTCACAAAATAATGCAGTCATCATGCAGCAGTAAAATAAACGATTTTATTACATTCATCTGAATGAATTGATTTGTGGGTGATGGTGTGACGGAGATCTTCTGCTACACCTCAGGTGTTCTTGGAGAAAGCTGCAGAATCTCTGTGCTTTTTTTTACAAAAAGGTGCAGATGTGAGACGTTTCAGGTGTGCAGGACATACTGCATCAGTCTGTAGAGAGAGCACACACACACACACACACACACACACACACACACACACACATACAGTGTGGATGCTGCTGATTGGCTGATGATGACATCACTGCTCTGTCTCTAGTGATGAGGCTTTCCTCTCAGGCAGCTTGTTTTTGTTCCCCCTATCTTTCTCTCTCTCTCTCTCTCTCTCTCTCTCTCTCTCTGATCCTGATGTCACAGTTTTCTCTCTGCAGGACCCTTCACTGTTCTCTTCATCTGTCATTCTTTTAACCTTCTTCAACCTCTCTCTCTCTCTCTCTCTCTCTCTCTCTCTCTCTCTCTCTCTCTCTCTCAGACATCATCTGGATGACATCATGCCCTGGATGTCTGCAAAATAGCAGATGAGACCTGTGTGTGTGTGTGTGTGTGTGTGTGTGTGTGTGGAGGTGGGGGTGTTCATCTGCCTCACCCCTCCTCCTCCTTCTCTGGTAAACACATCCACTACAGGGAATGCTACACAGAGAACATCACATTCTCAGAATTCACATAAGAAGAACAATGTGTTCCAATAGAGAGAGAATCATGTTCTGTTCCATCATGTTCTAGAAACAGTTTAAAGAGGTTGTAGGGGAACCAGAAGCTGTATGTGACAGAGGAGTGAAGCAGAAAGAGAGTTTAAATGCTCATTACAAGATTGTTAGTAAAATCGGAGACTGTTGTAGGTGAGGTGTAGTGAGGAGGCCTGAGGTGCAGTCAGCGTTCAGATGTTTAATAAAGTTGGAGCTTTATAGCAGGAGATTTTTTACATCTTCCAATTGAAAGCAGATCTTCATGGAGCTGGCTTTGTGCACAGGGGCGTTGTCATCCTGGAACGGGTTTGGGTCTCCTAGTTCAAGTAAAAACAGAATTTCATGCTCCTGCATTGAAAGACGTCCGATACAATTGTGTCTCTCCAAGAAGAACCACGTGCGGGTGGGAAAGTCGGGTGTCCCAATACTTTTGGCCAAGGCGTGTACACAAGTGCAAACATAAAATAAAGAGTTAAAACAAATATGACTTGCTTATAAAAAGATGTCCTCATCTTGTGTGTGTGTGTGTGTGTGTGTGTGTGTGTGTGTGTGTGTGTGTGTGTGTGACAGATGGCTGTGTGTGAGACCGTTCTCACTAATCTGCCGCTGCTGCTGCTCCACTGCTGTCACACACTCCTCACACACATGATGACACACACTTCATAATCTCCGCCTCATTATTTATAGAGCTGACATTTCGGATCGGTGCTCAGCCAGACAGAACCGGTTCCACACCAGAACCTTTCAGATATTTCACAATGAATCACAGAAGATCAGAAACACGAGTCTGAAACTTCAAATCACTTTTACCACCCCATCAATACAGGTGCATTATGGGTTCTTCACACCTGGTTCTGCTTACAGAGAAGCGGATCATGAGCTCCAGAATGCATCACGTGTGCAGCACAGTCCGATTCCAAAAGCCTCCAAATATAGAACACTTAATGGTTCCATGTATGTTTGCTTCTTGGAACCAAAGAACTCATAATGATGTGAAAACCACATTTTCTTTACAACAATATAGAAATAAATATTTTAAGTAGCACCACTAAGGATTCAGTTGGTCCTTCTACGTAAACGCTTCAAGGTTCAATGTGGAATCTACAATAAGTGGAACCATTTTATTCTTTAGTGAAGAAACAATAAGCCAAAGAACCCTTAAAGAACCAAAATGGTCCAAGTGCCAAACAGATAAAGACAAGAATAAAAAACAGCAATATTCTTCTGCACCACATGTGTCCTCAATTCTGTAAAGGTTCTTTAGCTTCAGATTCTCAGCTTCCACAGAGGTTCCACTCAAACCCCTAAGTGATTATGTAGAACACCAGCTGAGCGCAGTGCATTGTGGGAATTGGGTAAACAGTGTGTCTACAGTGGAACCCTGATGGAGAACCAGAAGTGTTTTTTCTTAGAGAGACTCAGAGAAGCTTGAACTTTTTTGTGTAGTGAAGTGTCTCGATTCTGGTTTAAAGCCTGATGACTTTGATTTCTCACAGATTTGATCCGTGATGACTCAGTAAACTCGGCTGATCTGTCATCACGTCACTGCTACAGAAAAAGAAACGCTTTCATAATGTTCTCATGCAGATCTCGAAGCATTCAGCAAATGGAAATGACAGGTTCTTATTCTGGGTCTCGTTTCTAGATTTATTTAATCGAATTTTATCGTTCAAAAACATTTTACCCCCTGCAGAAATCAGCAGATCAATCTCCTCAAAAGTTCATATCTAGAACCTGATTGTCCATCTGGGAGTTTCCAATCCATACTAGAAGAAACTTTTTAAAACACCAAGAACCCAGAACTACTCAAATAACCTACTGAACAAGCTTTTTCTAAAATTGCATCAGAAGGAGAATGATTTTCTTCATGCACATTAGTAGGATTAATGTTCTCCACAGCATCTCATTCCCTCAATTAGAATAAAATATTTGATCCCATCAGGAGTGTTGAAGAATCTAGATTATGCAAAAATCAGGCAAAAATTTCATGCTCCTGCATCCAAAGACGTCTAATATAATTGTGTCTCCAACTTTGTGCTCACAGTTTGGAGATGAAGTACATCTGTCTGGGAAAGTCAGGTGTCCCAATAATTTTGTTCTTACAGTGTACATAGAACCTCATGCCAGGGGATTCCTGTTAGAGGGGATTCCAGGTAGCACCCTTTTTTACGAAGCATGTAGCGTCAGATATCTCATCCAGCACACACCCTTTTTGTCTACATTTAATATAAATAATCAGATAAAATATTTAAATAAATAACAGTTGAAAAAAAAAAATGTTTGCATTTCTGAAATGTTCTTTAAAAATCAAATGAAAGATGATTAAGATTCAATTCCTGCAGCACTTTTCAGCACATACTGGACTGATATGTAAATCTTTGCAGCTCCTCTAACAAAGAGTTAAGCACCCTGTCCCCCTCTGTCCATCCTCTCAGCCAATCAGAGCATGGTATTCCTATGAGCCAATCAGAGTGCAGGGAGGTGATGTAATGCTTTAAAGAGCAGAAGTGGTGCTGATGCTGCGCAGTCAAACAGCAGCAGAGAGACGGGACAAAACACACGGCTCACACACACACCACAGACTTACATCATACTGAGGAGAGAAGGTAAGATCTCAGCTTTCCATCTGCACACACACACACACACACATACTCACACACACATGCTCACACACATGCTCACACAATGCTGGTTCATATGCACAGATTGCATAGATGCAGTGATGTCAGAAATTGCTATAATATTCTCCAGTACATTCATGTAATTCATGTAATATTGCTTTGTGTGTGTGTGTGTGTGTGTGTGTGTGTGTGTGTGTGTGTGTGTGTGTGTGTGTAAAGTGGAAAATTGCATGCAGTATTCTGGCTGATGAAAATAAATCTTTTAGGGATGCATGTGTTCCTAAAGCTAGCGAGAGTTGTGCATGTGAGATGACATCATCGGAGAATGACATCATTGCATGGTTTAGGTTAGAAGTGCAGAGAGGATGAGATCAAACACATTTTTATTTCATTTATGGCTTGTTTGGTTTTCAGTAAAGTTTAGTAAAATCTGCATGAATATTCACGGAAATCGTGCATTTTGAATATTCACGTGAATCTTTTTTAAGAATCGGTAGCATCAGGAGCACGGTTTCATTTCATCTGTTAGAAATGATTGTGAATCTGCAAATGATTGTTATTTTAAAAGCCATTTCTGAATCTTTTTAAATTGTTATAAATCATTATTAGTCATTTGGAATTGTTTATATTTAAAAACTAACAGTCAAAATGTATTTAAATCAAGCGGAACCATTTATGAACAATTTGGGATCATTTCTGATCTCTAAAGTGTGCAACATTTTGTGTGTGTGTGTGTGTGTGTGTGTGTGTGTGTGTGTGTGTGTGTGTGCATAGCATAGTAGATGGTGTGTACTGACCTCTTCAGCCACACACACACACAAAGTGCTTTTAAACATTAGAATCTATCTGCTAGAAGAAATTGACTTCATTTCACACAAAATGTATTGAATTAAACAGTATTATTAATAATACAGCTGTGAGATATTGTAGTGTGTATACTGTATATAGTAACATATAAGAGGCAGCCACATCCCGTTACTGCATGTGCTTATTGGATGTTAAATGAAAAAAAAAAATGCATTAGTTTAAATGAAGTGAGTTTGAACATTAATTCTCAATTTGAAATAAATAATAGTTGTAAAAGTTTGTGTCTGTTTGATGCAGAAGAAGTTTCCTACGCGTTCATTTCGGCACGTGCCGGCCATGCAGGCTGAACATTTATATGTGGGTGTGTGAAAGTGTGTTTGTGTGTGTGTGTGTGTGTGTGTGTGTGTGTGTGTGTGTGTGTGTGTGTGTGTGTGGGATTGAGAATGTGGAGGCACAGAGAGAGAAAGAGCGATAAAGGAGCACAAAGTGTGAGTCAACAAGTGTGGGAAGTCGAGACTGAGAGCGAGAGAGAAAGATAAAACTCTGCATGCAGACAAAAGAATCCAGTAACATGCAGGAGATTTGATCTACAGATTTTTTGAAGATTTGGGTTTATTAATATGACTAACAGTCCAGTGATGCAGCTTCAGCAGTCTGTATAGCAGTAATACTAATTTGCGATTCAGCATCTAAGCTTAGATCATAATTTTTCATGGATGAAGGTTTGTCTGGAGCTCTCATAGGAATATTTCTTTCGAATGCACTGAAAGGTTTCCTGCTTTACCTCCTGTTTGTGGTGTGAGTGAGATAAACCATACTTATATTACAGATTCACATCAGTCAGATTCACATCAATCCACACCACTATGAGGGATGATGACATCATCATATGATTTCAGAACACAATGTCTAATGACATCATCTTTTTCTATTCTTCCCTCAGGTTCATTACAGACTCAGCTCACCCTCAGAGACAGAACAATGACTCTCACAGGTATATGTGTGTGTGTGTGTGTGTGTGTGTGTGTGTGTGTGTGTGTGTGTGTGTGTGTGTGTGTGTGTAAAATAAGACATAAAGGGTTGATCGTGTCTTTGTGTTTATTCAGCGTACAGAGAGAAGATGAAGGAGCTCCCCCTGGTGGCCTACTTCTGCTCTTGCATCCTTCCAGAACCTAAAGAGAAAACCAAAAAAACTCACGAAGGTACACACTCTCCCTCCTTCCCACCCCCTCTCTCTCTCTCCACCCCCCTCCCTATCCACTCACTCAGAAACACATGTTCTCATTACAATATTAAAAGAATAGATTACACACATTAAGATTCATACTCCAGTTCAAAAATATAATGAATTTGCAAATAAAAACGCTTATTGAAGCTGATTTGTGACATTTATGCCTGTTGTTAAAACTGTGTTACAGATCAGATTCAGGAGAATTATTACACACACAAACTGAACACAAAACATCAACATTCTGTTTATCTACTGGAGTCTTTGCACACAAATTGCTGCTTATATATATATAAACCTTCTTCTTTTCTTCTTCTTCTAATAATTATTAGTAGTATTATTGATGCTCTTGTTGTTAAGGGGTAACGTGTGTGTGTGTGTGTGTGTGTGTGTAGGCGTGGTGGATTTAAACCTGTGCCTTATAAAAGACATGGAAGTGATTGAGCTGAACAAGCGCTCCTCAGGTCAGGCCTTTGAGGTCATCCTGAGGCCTCCATCATTCGACGGGCAGAGGGAGTTTAATCCCACCATCCCACCCCGCAGAGACCCTTCACTGGAGGAGATCAAGAAGAAGCTGGATGCAGCAGAGGAGAGGAGAAAGGTAAGATTTTAGTATCACTATTCACTATTACACTGCAGCTCAGTTTAACTCGGGAGTCCAGAACTTATTGCTGGTTGTTATTGCTGGTGATGCACCTGGATGAGGTGTATGGTGTGATGGTGAAACTGTAATGATCAGCCATTACCCTAGAGTTACAATATTTCTCCTGTGTGTGTGTGTGTGTGTGTGTGTGTGTTCAGGGTCAGGAGGCTGAACTTCTGAAACATTTGGCTGAAAAGCGAGAACACGAGCGTGAAGTGGCTCAGAAAGCCGCGGAGGAACACAACAACTTCATCAAAATGGCCAAAGAGAAGCTGGAGCAGAGGATGGAGATCAACAAGGAGAACAGAGAAGCTCACATTGCTGCCATGCTCGAGCGCCTGCAGGAGAAGGTGAGGAGACCCAGACACCAGTACCTGACCTAAATTACACACTTGTGGCTGAATGAATCTCAAATCACAAATCTCCACAAGCACACTAATGTAGGAACATCTTCTTCGAAGAGTGAACCAGCAAATGGAGACTAGATGTGGAATGTGATGTTCAAAAAAGCACATAGCGATGTTATGCTCGGGTGTCCGCATACTTTCGGCCCTACAGTGTCATTTAATCTGCTAGCAATTAAAATTTCGCTAAATCTGGAGTTAGCATCTCTGAGGATTGACATGACTGAGCATTTGATCTCCAGTTCCTGTAGACCTTCATGTAGATTTGGACGAGTAATGTTTGTGTACACGGTGCAGTGTGTGTTTGCGTAATGTGATATTTATTGTTTTTGTTGTTGTGTTTTTGTGTTGCAGGAGAAACACGCTGAGGAGGTGAGGAAAACGAAAGCGCAGATAGAAGTGGACTGGCAGTAGACCATAAACTCTGTGTTCGCTTGATTTTTACTGGGTTTTGATGCTGGTTGTGTTTGTGATGTTGTAATGTCATGATGTAGATGTAGATTTTATTATGTCTCTGAAAAGACAAAAATAATACACACTAGAGTAGCGTAAGGGAAAGATAAGCGCTCTTTAGCGCCCTCTCTGTCACAGCAAGGGTTTTGCATGTTTTTGAAACTACAGGGTTGTGATGTGTCTTTGTGATGATGAGAAACGTTAAAAATGTGTAGTTTGTGTAGCTATAGTTGATGTGTATTAGCTTCATCGGGTAAAATAAAATATAGAATAACGGCAAGTTATCAGAGGAAGTGAATCCTGTGAACTTTGGTGCTATTTCCTGTTTGTTTTCATGCTTGCATGTGCTGATAAAGTGTGTAAAACTCCGTTTCCGTGTGTGTGTTCTTTATGTGTGTGTATGTGTGTGAGTGTGTGTGTGTTTTGCGTGGTCCTGCTCCTAACCTCGGTGTCTCTGGCCTTTATGTTCCAGGTGCCTTGAGGTCTTCTGAACATTTTGGGATCCTGATCACCAAAGGACTGAATACGATAAAGCCGAGAGCTTTATTAGCTTTTTTGGGGAAAACAAACAAACAAACACACAAAAAAAGCGAAAATCACAAAATGCTGTGATGTTACTATCACTTTACGATGGCTTTTGTGCGGCTGTTTTTTTGCGAGACGAGAAACAGAGACTGTTTTTCCAGCAGAATTGGAGAAAGGAGCAGCGCTAATTTAATACAAGGAGCCAATTGTGCCAAAACTCTGTGTGTGTGTGTGTGTGTGTGTGTGTGTGTGTGTGTGTGTGTGAGTGTGTGTGTGTGTGTGTGTGTGTGTGTGTGTGTGTGTGTGTGTAAGGTGTGTTTTTGGACATTCTCGTGCCTGTTTTGTTAAAGCCAGACCTCAGTGAATCCTCTTGTTTGCAGTGAAGATGTTCTAAGGCCTTCATGATCAGCTGGTTTCTGATTTGGCTCTTCGGTTTTGCTGTACAGAAATTGTGATATATATTTTAGATGCGAAGGACATTAAAGATCTGCTGTGTGATATACCTTTACTTTTCCTTCCATTGACTCCGCCTTGTCACATCGAACTCTGCTTTATCTTCAGCCACGTTCAGACAGACAAAAACACAGTACTGCTGCGAGTCAAATCGATTATTTGAAATGATTCATCTTTAATTCCTACCTGCAATTATTTCATATGAAACACATGTAAACTTCACCCTGGATAGTAAATGTAACAAAAGTTCTACACGCATCTCACAGTGTTAATAATCGAAGAATTTTTGATGTAACGTCTAAACAGTATCTTCTCGCTGAGAGCAGAAGAACAATACGGATTGGGACACCTGATATTTTCACCCAGATGCTTCTTTCCCAAACACACAGTTTTATTAGCCGTCTTTGGTGCAGGAGGAAATTTTGCATTTACTTGAAACCTGTTCCAGTATGACAATACCTCTGTGCACAAAGCCTGCTCCATGAAGATCTGCTTTGGTTGCATGGGTTGGAAGATCCGAAAGATCTCCTGCTATAGAGCTCCAACCCTATTGAACACCTTTGAGATAAATGTGAATGCTGACTGCACCCCAGACCTTCTCACCTTCTCACCTACATCACTACCTGACTTTACTAACACCCTCGTAGCTGAATAAATCTCCACAACATCCAGTGTATAACATGAAATGGGAACCAAATGTGGAATTGGATGTCCACAAACCTTTGGCAATATAGTACACACACACACACACACACACACACACACACACACACACACACACACGTATCTATGTATCTATGTATATAGATAGATAGATAGATAGATAGATAGATAGACAGACAGACAGACAGACAGACAGACAGACAGACAGACAGACAGACAGATAGATAGATAATAATAATAATACATCACCAGGTTTGTTAATTTGTAATAAATACATTTATTCACTATTCCTCCTTCTGTTATTTAATCAGTAAATAAATAACAGATGTAACACACAAACTTCAAACCTACACAAATTTTCTAATAAAAATAAACACTGTAAAAAGTAAAAAAAAAAACCTAATAAATAAAATGGAATCTTATAAAAAGTGATACATAAATAATAATAATAATATTAATAATAATACTGAGTCCCTTATGAAAATCCACTGAAAGGGTTTGTGTATCAGATTTGCTCGACGTATGGCCGGACGCAGGTGCAGCCCACTGAGATGATTTTATATTCCAGTCGGAAGAAGTAGTTTTTGTCGTCTCCCCGGACTCTCTGCAGGACCGGAACCTGCCGGAAAATCCGTCTGGACTCCAACTCCAAGGTCTCGACCCCTTTCCAGTTCAAACAGCCAGTCAGGAGACATCGGGCCTCTGAAAGCTGAGATGGAATCCGATTCCCGTCAGTCGTGGTACTGCAAAAAAAAAAAAAAGTCCAATTAATACATTCATAAACCAATCAATCAATTAATTAATGAAACAATCAACCATTCAAATGAATAATATAAAGCTCCGCATAAAGTCTACATGTGAAAATGAAATATGAGACTCATATTCTACAATAAAAATTATTTTTAATATAATTATGTGTGTGTGTGTGTGTGTGTGTGTGTGTGTGTGTATTTACATGTATTCCCAGGGTGAGATGGAGTCGTTGTGGATCGGCCGGATGGAGTGTGAGGTGGATTTGATTTCAGATTCCAGGTTGGTGATGATGAAATATTTGGGAGAATCTTCTTCAGAAGAACCCGAAAGCTTCTGATGACTGACTTTTCCGTGAGGCTTCAAAGAAGCAGCCTGAGTGACCACCGTCATCATCATTATCATCATCATCATGACACATGGCAGCTGTGGAGACAAAAAAAGAAAAATTAGGTATAAATCATTACGGCTGTACATCGCTTACACGATCATCTGAAGCAGGATGCTGGGATTCAAGAAGATCTGTTTAGCTGTGGAAAGATCTCAACTGGGTACTTTTGTGAACGTGGTTTTTACAGGAAACCACATTACCACACTAGAAGAACAAAAAAATGTAAAAAAGTTCAGATTTTACAATTTCTACACAAAAAGACGACACTGTTTCTGGCATCTAAAATCTACTGAAATTCCATCACTTCAGTGAGTTTCCTGTAAATAACTTTCTTTCTTTCTTTCTTTCTTTCTTTCTTTCTTTCTTTCTTTCTTTCTTTCTTTCTTCATTTCCTTTTTACTTTAGAAAATGTGCAACTCGAAACTTCTGCTACAAAACAAATTCTTTGTAAGTGCAAACATACTTTGCAATACAATTCTTTCTGTTTCTGTTTCTGATATGAACAGTTCCATCTCACACATTTCAGGGTTTTCTGTCAAAAACCCTTCAGTTGTTTAATCTACGTTTAATAATAAACTCACCGTTAAGAGATTTAAAGCCATTTTATTCTCTCTGTTGTCGTGGTTGTGAGGGATGGTGTTGATCTCAGGGTTAATGGCGTTGTTGGTTTTCTCTTCACCCTTCGTGGTTCTGTCTGGGTCTTCAGCTGCAGGAACAGCTTTGAGTTTTATATGGTGTGTGCTGTGGGAGGTGTGTCTAGTCGATGTCTACTCTGAAGTTCATTTGATGAGGCTGCAGATTTACATACACCTTCATCCACTTTTCAGGTCAGCATGAGGTGTTTGAGTTTTTTTTTAATTCTATAATCCTGATGTACTCGAAACACTGTCGCGTCTACGTGTGTTTAATGAACACGATCTTCTGCAGCAGAGCAGCTCAGAGGTTATAACTTAATTAATCATGTTAACTTCATAAGGCATCACAGAACTTTTTTATTAGCATGCGAGTTCTCTGGATCAGCAGCGCTTACAGAAGTGCAGGTTCATATTAATGACCTCGTTCTGATACATTATGGTTTCTGTAGTAACTGTTATTCACAGTGATAATAAACGTATATAAATAACTCTAATGTCGTACATTTATTTCGAAGGAAGACATAAAATAACATTTATAGCAGGAGTTTCTTTCTTTCTTTCTTTCTTTCTTTCTTTCTTTCTTTCTTTCTTTCTTTCTTTCTTTCTTTCTTTCTTTCTTTCTTTCTTTCTTTCTTTCTTTCTTTCTTTTTTCTTTCTTACTACAATCACCATGCACTTATTTGCACTCAAGTCAACAGCTGAGAACCTCAGTAATAAATGAATTGTATTGGATGGACTGTTGATGTCACACAGATGAGGATGAGGTCTCCTGAGTCTGGTTCCTCTCAAGTTTCTTCATCATACCACCTCAGGGAGTCTTTTCTCACCACTGATTCGCTTATTAGGGATAAATTTACAGGAACTCATTTATGATGCTGAAATTTCTATTCGTTTGTTTCTGTGAAGCTCAGTGGTGGACAATAACGAAGTAAATGTAATGGGTTGTAATTGTTTACTCTGCTTAAGTAGCTTTTTCGTGTATCTGTACTTTACTGAATTATTTCCATTTGAGTTACTTAGTTTACTGAAAATTCACTACATTTCAGATCTCCCACTTTTTACTCGACTACATTTAGTGAAATCAGTCGTTTCTTTTTATTAATGAGGATAAAAACGTAACTGGCGAAACACGCGGCGAGTCACCAATCAGGATCGAGCGCACGCTCTGTTTTACACGTGTTCTGATCGGCGCTCGGTGCATCTACTGATCACCAACATACAGTTCAGCATCAGTTCAACATCAAGCAGAACATTTAGAGAGGAATAAATGATGAAGAAACTCCAGACTCGAACTCACCACAACACACGTGACCTCATTTACACGTTTTATTAAAGAAGGTTTTGTGTTCATGATCATTGTAACAGAAATCAATCAGTGTTTGAGTCATTAATATCATTCTATTAATAGATCAGTGTGCTGAGAGTCACATTTGAGTCTTTACACAGAAACTGAGGTGATTAAGTGAAGAATCTTGTGATAAAAATGATCACAGGAACATTAGAGTTATAATAAATCACTACTTTGGAAAGTGAAGTACATTTGAAATACTTTTGTATTTTTACTCAAGTGAAAGTTTAAAGGGACATTTTTACTTTTACTGGAGTCACATTTTACTGAGTGTCTCTACTGTAACTCATATACATGGTTTGTGTCCTTCGTCCACCACTGATGAAGCTGCTTTGGGGTGATGTTGAATTTTGAAAGCGTTGTTAATAGAATAGAATTAAACTGAAATGAGTTCCAGGATGTGGGTGGATTCGTGTAAAACTTATTAGAATATATATTAGCGGATTGGAGGTGATGCTTAGTGAGCGTGTTTATGAAGTTTGAATTAACCGATGATAGAATTTATTCTGATATACATTTCACCCTGTGTGTGTGTGTGTGTGTGTGTGTGTGTGTGTGTGTGTGATATGAGTGTAATGGTCTTGCTTTCTGTTAATGACGTTAATGTTGCTTGGGGCAAACCGTGTCACTTCCTCCACGACCTACAGATGCAGCATTTCCGTTTCATTTGTTTAATCTGTTTCTATTCTTCTATTCCATTATTCTAGTAAAAGTGCTGTCAAAGTCCATATTTTTTATAATTAGATTATTATAAAGGCGTATGCAGTTTTTGCAGTAGAACCTGTAACTAAACTGATTTCTGATATTTTTTTTGTTTGTATTATTTTATTAATACAAAACGTCTTGTTGTGAGACTGTTAACATGCGTCCAAATGATCTTCATGAGGACTCCATCGTTTTTCTGCACTTGAACCTCACAGCGCTTTCTGAAATTAACCTGAATTTAGATGAATTATATCAAATCTTTTAGAAATCCTGCTTCAGTAAAAATGGTAATTTGCTAATCACATTAATCACAGCACAGATATATTGTTGGAGCTTTAATTAACTCACAGGCACATTTTCTCACTCTGTGATTTCTGTGTATCAGTCGAGAGTCTCAGTTTCACACTGTGCTGCATCACATCAGATTCATTCAACAGTTTCTACTAACATCATCACACCATCAATTCATTTCATATCCTCAATATTTAGGAGGATAAATCTGTGTGTGTGTGTGTGTGTGTGTGTGTGTGTGTGTACTTCATGCTCCCGCATCCAAACACTGTACAATTGTGTGTCTTTAACTTTGTGGAAGAAGAAACATATCTGTGTAACTATTTATACAAAGGACCTTCTTTTGAATGAAACAAAATAAATGATGCTCCTCTTCCAAGAACAAAAGATGTAACGAACACTTTGTTTGTATATTTCTTTCATTATCTGATTTGATGTGTTCCTGCAGTTGTTTTTTGTGTGTATTTACTGTATAAAACTGATCTGATCATTTCGCTCAAATCATAACGAGACGCCTTTTTATTCTATCAGATTAATGCTGAAGCCACACAACGATTTCTGATTAGATTTTAATAGACTGTGTGTGTGTGTGTGTGTGTGTGTGTGTGTGTGTGTGTGTGTGTTCTGCTCTTGTAACTTCCAGGAATCTCACTCAGAGAGAGAGAGAGAGAGAGAGAGAGAGAGAGAGACAGAGAGTCACACTGCATCCAGGAACTAGGGGCTTTTTACTGTGTGACCCAAATACATTTTTGTGCATGCAGACACACACACACACACACACACACACACACACACACACACACACACACACACACACACACATTCGCAACATATCTACAGCCAGTTTGATTGCCGAAATTGCCCAAAAAGTGCTATGTTTATGTGTGCAGAAGTGTTTTATTGATTCTACTGACTTGGTTGTGTAAGGGTTGTGTAGGGTTTTAAGGCTCTCACACTCCTCAGTGGTGTTGTGTTTTTTAATGCTCATAAAGCAGTTTGCTGTTTTTTGTGACCCACATCAGGCCACAACGGCAAACTAAACCACACCAAAGTGGAATTCTCTCCCTCCCTCTCTCTCTTTTACGTTTGTTCTCTACAGAATGCCTGATTCCAGCATCAGCATTTTCTGATGAAGGAATGAAAGTGTCATGATGTGGAGAAACCCCAGGACTCTTTCAGAAGGTGTGATAAGAGAATAAAACCAGTTATAACACGATAATCAGATCAGTGATTATAAGATGATCAGTGAAGCGGATCAGTAAACAGTGAGATTAAATAACACTATAGTACAGTACAGTACAGAACACCAGCATCTGATTCAAGATATAAAGCAATATTTTAAAGTCTTTAAAATGTGTTTTTAAGGGTTTTTGGGTAATTAGGCAGTAATTAACCCTGTTCAGGATCTCCGCAAAGATCTTCTCAGTTTAACCACCCAGTGGGCATCACAGCCAGGTTCCAGTTTATGGCATGTAGGAATGATAACATCTCACACACCGGGTGTGACATCACAGGGGGTTTCCCAATGAAGACCCTCTAAGAAGCATCTTCATGATCAGAGATGTGACCTATAACGCTGAACCCAGATGACTCTCATTACACCGATGAAGCCCTGAACACATGTGTCTTATTTGTCTTATTAACTTGATAGGAAACTGTTTAAAGCTGCTATAACCCAACTTAATTCCAAATAAACCACAATATATCATTACTGGCTATGACACGCACACACACACACACACACACACACACACACACACACACACACACACACACACACACACACACACATCCTAACACACATCATTTATTATATTCACTTTTATGGATGAAAGAGGTAAAGTGATGTACACTTCATTTACCATCTCACCATTTCTAAACACAGAGATGTAGATATTAAACCCTAAAATAAGCTCAAATATTTATTACTGTCTCTCTCTCTTTCTCTCTCTCTTTCACTGTCTCACACACACACACACACACACACACACACACACACACACACGTCGAAATGTCGAAATGAGGCCAGAGAAATGCTGAATGTGTTCCCATCCTCAGAGTCAAGTCAAAGTGAGAAATAAAGGTAAAAGAAAAATCGCAGTGTTGCTGCCAACAACTCACCACATCAAACACACACACACACACACACACATCAGAAAGAGCCACAAGGGCTTGTGTTGGTACAGACATGAAAGCATACAAGAGTCGAGATGCTCGAGGTTTTGATGAGGTTTTTATAACCGACTACTGTTTAAGATCCACTGACGTGACACAACACGAGTACGATCCATTTCTGTCAAATCAAATCCGGAAATGAACACACAACACACACAACACGTATCATTTCTAAACAAATGTCCAGAAAATAGTTTGTTACACAATACAGTAAAATTCTGTGAATCTTTAAATCTTTGACTCTTTTCTTAATCACCTCAGTTTCTGTGTAAAGACTCGAATGTGACTCTCAGCACACTGATCTATTAACAGAATGAGATTAATGACTCAAACACTGATTGATTTCTATTCAAATGATCACGAGTCTGGAGTTTCTTCATCATTTATTCCTCTCTAAATGTTCTGCTTGATGTTGAACTGATGCTGAACTGTATGTTGGTGATCAGTAGATGCACCGAGCGCCGATCAGAACACGTGTAAAACAGAGCGTGCGCTCGATCCTGATTGGTGACTCGCTGCGTGTTTCACCAGTTACGTTTTTATCCTCGTAAATAAAAAGAAACGACTGATTTCACTAAATAAAGTTGAGTAAAAAGGAAGAAATTTTAAAAAATCAAAGTCTCCCAAATAGAAATGGAAAGTAAAGTACAGAAATGTGAAAAAGCTCCTTAAGTACAGGAACCAATTACATTGACATCATTACTGTTTAACACTGATACTAATGTAAGAAATAGAAATGTGTGTATGTATGAAGTTTACAATCTGCACCTTGGAAGAGGTGAACTGGGTCCTGTTCTTATTCCCATTTATAAGGTGTATGTTGTATGTGCAAATTATCCAGAGGTAGTTCATGGTCTATGAGGATATTTGCATTGTGTGTGTGTGTGTGTGTGTGTGTGTGTGTGTGTGTGTGTGTGTAATAAGGATTTGGTAGACTGTCTGTAGTGATGGGAAGAGACAGTGGATGCGTGTCGTCCACAAGCCTGAATAGACTTTAAGAAAAGAAGAATAAAAATAAAACTCTTATGATGGCTTTTAGATGAGGGTCAGCATGTGTGCATGTATTCTTCATTTGAAAGCATAACGTTTTAACTATTAAAGTGAGTTTTATTAATTTATTCAAAGCAAAACATCCTGGATTTTGAAATCAGTCCTCGGGTTTGTACATATTATGAAAATAAATATTTGCTTACATCATAAGGGTTGCAGTTTTTTTGCAGAAAGTGCACACTGAGAAAAGCGTCGCCTCCGTGCGGGCGTAAAAAGTAGGGCAATTCAGTCACGTTTCCACGTTTTACTGCATATTCGCTATCCTTATCAGAGGCACAGATCTGGAGACAGTAAGAATCTCACATACAATGTACAGAAATGATCTTACATCCATTCATATGTGCTTATAAGGCTAACGTTTACACCACAAACGCCTCTCCGGGTTTTTATTTTGTGCAAAAAGTTTCACTGCACTTGTTTTCCTTTATGCTGGTTTGAGCATTTTTGTATTCAGAACTGTCGTGTTGATTCCTGGAGCGTCAGCTTTTCCGTAGAAGAACTGCAGAAATAAAGGAGGATGCTAATATTTAAAAAATCCGCTTTTTTATGCAACATGTAAAGTATGTCTGAGATTTAAAAATGATATTCTTTGTGATTGTACAACCAGTTGTGTACAGCAAGGCCTTCGCTGTGGGTTTACACTTAATCAGAATCACTGACATATCATTTTATCCATGAACATGTATGAAATTATTCCCAGTCTATTTACTTCACTACATTTCATAGCTTTTTCTTTCGTTTGCAGCTGTAAGTTGAGGTCGGTGTTTCTATCCATTCAGATTTTAGACGTCACATCACGTGTTGTTGGGGTCAAAGGAATCTACCATGAGATCTTCACAATCAGCACCTTTAATGTAAAGCACATGTAGCAGGCAACCAATAACATCTGCATTTTTATGTCCTTTGATTGGATGGTCAGAGAGCGCACTAGTCAGAGCTCACACACCGCATCTGTAGCAAACTGCACAAACTTCACTCTATTCATGTGGATTTAATAGCAGTTACACTTACAAGCACATTTACAAGACGGAATTTACAAGAAAAGCTGGACTTCATGAGGAAACATCGCCAAAACAGTTCAAAGCAATTTTTCATGATCCATTTATACTTTTGCTTTTTCTTTCCTGCACAAAAACCCACAATCTGCCTTCATTTGCGAATCCCCAGGAAAACTGTAATGCACTGGAACATGCACAAAAATGCACAAGAATGCAGGATAACTCGGGCGATGTGATGAGGTGAATATCGATGCTTCTGCTGGAGATGATGCATGTGGCAGTGCAGCTGTGGCTCCAGTGAAAGGAGACGTGTTAAATTGTGTTCATTGGGTTTCTTACTTCAGTGATGACCATCACTGTATGAGATTCTTGTCTGTGATGCAGTGCTCTGTTGATGGTTTCTGTAGACGTGGCTCCATAATGAAGCTTTAAAGAGGCGGGATGGTTCAGGCAGAACACCACCACATTCGCCTGGAGGTGAAATGTGTGACCTGATACTGATATTGCATGTTTCTAAATCTCTAGAGATTTGTTTTGGAATGAAAAACCCTGAGACAGAAGCGTCCTTGTCCTGAATGAAATTGTTTGTTCCATGATGACGATCCTGAACACATGAGAGTTAAACATAAAAGCTCCAAACATGGTTATATAATTTCTATAAGTGAGGTGATGCATATTTAATGTGGGATTAATGAGTTTAGACACTGTTTAAAGCCTCTCAACAGATGATTAGTAAACATCTCAAAGCTTCATTTTCACTTAAAGTTCTCCTGGATAACGTGTAACACCACAGCGCTCCTGAATTCTGGATTGTAATTGGTCAGAAGGTGTTTTTCGTTTTATTTATTTATTTATTTATTTATTTATTTATATTTATTATTTTATTTTATTATTATAGTTTTTGTGTACAGATGCTTTTTAGTGCACATGAGGGAGCTTTTACACTTATCGTGATACTGTGGTGTATATGGTTGGGCCAAAAGTATTGGGGCACCTGACTTCACCCACGTGTGGTTCTTCCACAAACAGACATGACGTTGGAGACACACAATTGTATCAGACGTCTTTGGATGCAGGAGCATGAAATTTTGCCTTCACTTGAACTAGGAGACCCAAAACCTGTTCCAACATGACAATGCCCCTGTGCACAAAGCAGTTCCATGGAAATCTGCTTTACATGAGTTGGAGTGGAAGATCTCCTCACCTCACCTATTGACATTACTTGTACCATTGTCACAAATCTCTAAAATCTTTGGGCTAAAAACTGTTTAATCAGATCACATCAACACATAATTACAGTAACTCAAAGCACATGGCAGGTTTAATGGGAACAGCGCAGGAACAGCGCAGGAACAGCGCAGAAACAGCGCAGGATTAGCGCAGGAACAGCACAGAACCAGCACAGGAACAGCACAGGAACAAGCACTTGGGTCCTGATTAAACTCATTAATCCCTGCACATGATGAAGGACCTTTGACTCGTACCAGTTGCGTGACAGTTGTTTCTAAGAAGTGTAAAAAGCAGCCTGATTTGGCTTGTGGAGATTTCATGTGCACTCCTCCTCACCTATTAAATGATCTGATAAACCAATCCAGGTCAGAGATGAGGCATGTTATCAGATAAATCGTATGTCCTCATTATCCTCCACTATAAATAAAGTGAGACGCTCTGCGATTTGACAAAAAAAACCTCTGAGATGCAGCGACGATGAGACTGAAGCGGACGGTAAGAACGAGAACGAGGACTTTTTTTCTAACTAATAGAGAAAATATTATTGTTTAGATTAAATACGTTATTTTCAGGGTTCAGAAAGAACTAAAAGATATGAAAAATAAAAAAAAAATTTCACTGAGTAAGTGTTTATGTGATGAAAATTAATCAGCGCTGGATGATCTAGAACCGAGATCTAATCTAGAAATCAACGACTTTACATGATGCCGCTGATGTGCAGTGTTTTTACAGAGAATTCACCTAAAAACTGTTCCGTAACATGATGCAATCTGATATTCCAGAATATTGGATTTATTACTGATGAGTTTTTATAAACATTAAACAGCATGGAAGCGTCTCAATCCCAGCGTTTCTTCCTGCAGGTTGTGTTCTGTTGGGTTTGCGTTCTGATGCCGTGTTTTATAAACTCCGCGTCGGACCAGATGACGATCTGCAACGTGAAACTGATAAACACCAGAGACATGCCCAAGACAATGAAAGGAAACGGCAACATCAACAACCGCTCGCTGTCTGCCTGGAACTGGATGTGAGTCGCTTTACTGCTACTGATGATAATAATAATAATAATAATAATAATAATAGTAGTTTAAAGGGTTCTGACTGTTATAAAGCACAGACACTAAAGACTCCAGAAATGTCTCCTTACAGAACTTCACCACAGTGACGATGTACAAGACAGATAATATTGAGATTATGAAGCGTGATTGTAATGATGGATTTTATTATAAACCTACACTAGTGTCAGAGCCTCTGTTCTAGAAAGTGAATCAACACCTCCTGACCAATCACAGCTCAGAATGTGAACGTGAATGAAGCATAACGTGTCTCTCTCGTGATGTGATGTTGTTTGTGACCCGTCAGCCCTCACACCAGTGCCCACAGGATCCCTGGAGTGATGTTCGAGGCCGAGTGTCAGTCTCATCACTGCACGCATCCGAACGCTTACCATCACACCGAGCTGAACTCCATCCCCATTTACAGCAACACGCTGGTGCTCATGCAGGACCCGAGAAACAGGAAGTGCTTCAGCGTGAAGTTCCAGAGAGTCACCGTGGGCTGCACGTGCGTGTGGGCCAAATCATCGCCATGACGATGCCCAGTCATCGGGTTTGACCTTCTCAAATAAAACGAATAAAATAAAATAATAAAAATGTATTTTATCAGACGATTATTAGATTATTGAGCTGATTATTACGTCACAAAGACTTTCGAACAGTTTGACTGGAATAGTTTGGTGTCCCCATACTTTTGGCCGATGTTGTACATTCACTGATATACACTAATCATTAACACACTGTACAGAAAATGATGCACATATAGATGTAAGATGATTTTTATCATTTTTACATATCGTAAAAATAAAGCTTTTTTCAATGATGCATGATGAAGTTTATAACATTTTTGTTCTTATATACATTACATTTATGTTTTAGTCTGTTTTATGTGTTTGAAAGACTGGACAGGATGCTGATAATAATTTACTTACACTAATACAATTTCAGTCTTTGTGAGAGAGAGAGAGAGAGAGAGAGAGAGAGAGAGAGAGAGAGAGAGAGAGAGAGAGAGAGAGAAAATAGTTATATTTTCAAAAAATATATATATTTCGTTTCCTTATCGTTATCGTAAGATCGAAAAATCGTTAATCGAACCATCGTACTTGTGTATCATCTGATATTCTTGTCCTTTCTAATCACTCTTCCGCGATTGTCCACCAGGAGGCTCTAATGAGCGCAAAATTAAAAAAATGTAAAATAATATTTTTTATTATATTACATTTTATTTTTTATTAAAAATGTACTCCATGACCTTCTACGTTTTCGTTCACACAACTATAAAAGCCTTAAAAAAATAAACATTTTAAATTTAAACCATGTCCAAACCCTGTCACTGCAGCGCCTGCTACTGGATCAGCGCTTACTGTTTTTTTCCTACCCATATTCTGACCGCTTCCGCATCAACAACCCAATAGGCGGACGCGTTTTATTACGTCCAGCCAATCAGAGCAAAGGCGACTGGGCTTGTTGGAATACAGGTGGTTAAAAAAAACAATATTCCACACAGTTCTGGTGTTTGAGGAGAAGTTAGCGTGTTAGCTCCTGCCTTACCCTGGAGTTCTGTTCATTCCAACAGTTTATCTTATTTTTATTTCATTTTAATCTCAGGTCTGTGAGATAAAGTCACATTTCTGCGTTTATGTTAGCGGTACTCTCAGTTTGTTAACCGAGCCCGGGTTAAGCTTGGATTAGCTAGGTTTAGCTGGCTGATTAGCTGGCGATAGGTAAGTACTGTTATTATTATTATTTAGAATAGATAAATGATTTCGAGGATGGGGATGTTATTTAGATGTGATTTGTGGTGTAAATCAGCGAGTTTATTTATTTATAGCTACTCTTTTCTCTCGCCGTTGAGATGAGTAGCTGCTGTGGGCTGTGTCTCAAACGGTGCAGTGAGGAACACTACGGAGGGCACATGCGCCTTTACTGTACAGCCTCTGCAGTGCGCGAGCTCAGACACTGTACAGACATTTGAACACAGCCCGTGCAAATGCTCCTCTATTATCCTGGGAGAGAGTGACTGTGTGTGTTTGTGTGTGTGTGTGTGTGTGTTTGTGTTTGTGTTTGTGTGTGTGTGTGTGTGTGTGTGTGTGTGTGTGTGTGTGTGTGTGTGTGTGTTTGAATTGTACAGTAGAGAGTGTGTAAATGGGGAACAGTGCTCTCAAAGCTCATCTGGAGACCTCAGAGAAAACCGGAGTGTTTCAGTTAACAGGCAAAAACCTGCAGGAGGTAAACACACACACACACACACACACACACACAAATAAACGCAGATTGCTGCTTTTCTCGTCGGAATTTTTGTCCTGTAATATTGAAATACATCCCTATAAATATTTAAATGTGTAAATTTGCATATTTGATTAAAACAAAAAGAATTAAAATGTTAATTTCACCGCAACTCTCATGGGAAACACTTTTCTATAAAACTTTTTATTTGTAAAATTTCCACAGTTTTTCATTTTGAGATTTTTGGTTCTGTAAAAAACGTACACACTCATTATTCAGAAAATAACGAATATAAAGATGTGGGTGTGTGTTAATAATTAATTATATATATATGAGAAAAGCGTGTTCTCTCGGGTCCAGTGTGTAGTTGTATGCGTCGTACACTGTATTTCCTGTGTGTGATGTTGTAGTTTCCGGAGGAGTTACAGCGACTCACTGGGAATCTGCGCACAGTCGACTTGTCCAACAACAAAATCGAGACGCTGCCCGCATTTATAGGAAACTTCCAGCAGATGAAGAGTCTGACCATCAGCAACAACCGCCTGAGTGAGAACCTCTTCATTATTAACATGCTAATTACACGCCAACCATTTGAGGGAGTAATAAATAGTATAATAAAGATTTGCGTGTGTGTGTGTGTGTGTGTGTGTGTGTGTGTGTGTGTGTGTGTGTGTGTGTGTTCACAGCCAATCTCCCTGCAGAGATGGGGAAGCTGAAGAAGTTGGAGACGTTGATGTTAAACGGTAATCAGCTCACTCAGCTCCCCGCCTCGTTCTCTCAGCTTAAAGCTCTGCGCACCCTCAGTCTCTCAGCCAATCAGTTCAGAGAATTTCCCAGCAACCTCGGCTCCCTGCGTCAGCTCGACCTTCTCGACTTGTCCAAGAACCACATCCAGGCCGTTCCTCCTGAGGTGTCCGAGCTGCAGGCCATCGAGATCAACCTCAACCAGAACCAGGTCCATGTGCTCACTTTAGTACTCAGATCTCACACTGCACACCTTTCAGAATATTTATGATTTATATAAAATGAATAATCATTAATGTGCTTAGTAAGTGTGTGTGTCTCAGCTTTAATCTGTTTATTGCTCTGAGGTGACGACTGACACTGACGTGTTTCAGATCTCCGCTCTGTCTCCGGAAGTTTCTCGCTGTCCGAGACTGAAGGTGCTCAGGTTGCAGGAGAACTGTCTGGAACTTTCCTCCATCCCCTCCTCCATTCTCACACACTCCAATGTGGCTCTGCTCTCTATCGAAGGAAACCTGTTTGAGGTGAAGAAGCTGCGTGATCTCGAAGGATATGACCAGGTAACTAACACACACACACACACACACACACACACACACACACACACCACATAAATGGACCCGATGCAAAACAACTCCTAATGAAATTGTATAATGTACTATTGCTGCTCCTGTGCACAAATCCAGCTTCATGACAATCTGCTTTCCATGGGTTGGAGTGGAAGATCTCCTGCTATAGAACTCCAACTCTACTGAACACCTTTGGGATGAATGTGAACTCTAGTGGAACATCTAAATGGAGAAATGGGACTAATATACTAAATGTGGAACAGTGATCTTACGTCCACAAACTTTTTGCCATTTAGTGTAGTGTGTTATATGTTCTAATAAACAATAATATTAATAATGAAAACAATGAAATTATAAAAACTGCATGAAATAAAGGTAAAAGTGATGTACCAGTTAAAACAAGGCAAATTTATACACAGAATTACAAATAAAATAAATACACATTTTATCTCTATTTGTTTAATCAGTGACAGTTGGAGCCTGAATGATTGATTAATGCAGATCATCTGATTGTTGAGGTTTATTGGGTTATAATAAAGTTTTAGTCCATCACACAGACCACGCCCACACAGGCCACGCCCACACCGGTTTGTCTCCCTCGGAGTGTGAGTGTAAACACTGAATGTTTGAGAATAAAACAGACCTGATCCTGGGTTTATTTATTCAACAAAAAGCTGAATCTGGACCAAGAGAAAGAGAGAGACACAATCAGGAGACGTCTCCGATCATAAAACATAACACATTTCTTAATTACAAATGGTGTAGAGTGCATATGATGCATCGCCATGGCAACCGTGTCTCCCCAGGAGGACAGAATTAATTCAGAGCAGAGATTCATTATAAATATGATGCGTTCCAGCAAAACTGTGATGATTGTTATATTAGTGTGAAATGCGTTTATTCATTACGTGTGTGTGTGTGTGTGTGTGTGTGTGTGTGTGTGTGTGTGTGTGTGTGTGTGTGTTTATTCCCTCAGTACATGGAGCGCTTCACAGCGACAAAGAAGAAATTTGCATGAAGGACAAAAAAAGGGTAACTAAGGACAAGACGGAAAAGATGAGACAATATTATGATGAACTTTTAATCTCCAGCACTGAGTTCCTGCTGGACGGTAAAGTTCAGGGAAGTACACTGTCTGGAAGAGAACACACCGCTTTATAATCTGAAGGCATCATTATGATGATACACATACAGTTCTTTCATTTCACTGTAGTATTAACACCAGGGAAAAGACACACACACACACACACACACACACACACACACACACACACACACACACACACACGAGAAACCTGTCCTCCAGAGTCCTAAAGACACAAGATTAAAGATTATTTATTATATAATGCCAATTAATTAATTTTATAATAATAATTATAATAATTTATGTAGGTATAAATCTCTGCGTTATTATAAACAGCTACAGGTTTCTATATTTATTCACTGTTTGGTTTAAAAGACAGACATCAGGATTTCTCGCTGCATGCTTATTGTTTTCTACAGTCACCTGACACACATAAATAGCCACACCCCCTTTCTGAAGCACCTTTATTTAAAAAAGATCAATTTTACTGCCTCAAAGTTAAACATTAATATCAGAAAGTTGCAAAAGTATACACACACATCTTATTAACGTCTTTATTAGTACAAATACTGCATCATCTTCTACCCTTCAGCGCGCGTGTGCGCACGTCTTCGACACTAAACTATACAATATATGCAAAAACATATGCAAAAACTAATAAATCCTGTGTCCTACTCAGATCTTATTTTATACATCATTATAGTGAACAGTAACATGCACAAATGTGTTATATTAATAAAAATATAATAAATACAAGTTTAATGATATTCAGATCATTTATTCACCCTGCCTCTATAATGTGTGTGTGTGTGTGTGTGTGTGTGGTTTTGGTAAAGACAGCATGTTAAATGAAGGGAAACTACACAGCTCACACACACAATGAAGTGCATCTTATTAGAAACTGTTGAAGATTGAAGCAAAACTGAGCTGCTGTTTAAATCAACTCTTTTTTTATTTGGTAACCGTGGATAATCAAATGCTCTTTTCTTCTCATATTGCTAATCTAACATGTTCTTGAGGATTTCTCAACATCATCAAGTGAATTCATCTGTTTCTGTCCACACAGGACACTCAGGTTCTTGTTCAGTTCCTCACCTGCCTCTAAAAAACATCCAGCTGCGCAGCTTGTGTTTGATCGTCCTAGGTTCTCAAACGCCAGTCCTAGGTTCTCAAACACCAGTCCTAGGTTCTTAAACACCACGGGCTTCATGTAGCTGCTGCATCAGATTCAAAACACTGATTCTCACTTACAAAACCAATGATGATTCCTCAGAGCTTTTATCTCATCCCATATTCCACCACACGCCCCTCTGGTCCACAGCCACTACAGGACCAATCCCACTATCTCTCATGGTACAAAGAATACCTGCTTCAAGACTCTTCTTTGTTCTGGCACCAAGGTGCTGAGTCTCAATCAGTCTTCAAACTATGTCTCAGCATCTCCAAAACTGCAGCTCTTGTGGTCTGCTCCTGGTCAGTATCTATCAAAAGTGCTCCAAGGAAGGAACAGTGGAGAACCGGCGACGTGGTCTGATCCAACAGACGAGCTCCTGTAGCTCAAACTGCTGTTAATGGGTCAGAAGTGTTTAAGCAGCAATAGAGGACCAACACAATATTCTAGCTGATCAGTGTGTATGATGTACACGTGTACTCGCGCATTATTGTATGACATTTTCTCCTCCTTTTATTCTAGGACATGTTCAGAAGTTGAAGCACCTGAGCTGAAATGTGAGTTGTGTGTTTAATTGTGAACTTCAGATTGAGTCGTGTTGTAGGAACAGTGTTGCGGGAGATCACGAGCTCATGAAGTATGAAGCAGGTTGTAGACTCCTGGCTGAAGAATGCAAATGAACCTGTGAATCTTTTTTATCAGGCTGTTTTCTGCTCCAACACTGAACTTGTTCATTAGATGAGTGCGGTTCTCCACGACATGGTTCTGCTCTACAGCTCGGCGTCCTCGCGCTCTCGACTTCCACCGCAGAGACGTCACGGTTGTGAGAAACATTCACACACGGTTGGTTTGTGATAAGAAAGTTTTATTGTGGCACATGGCTATAACAGAGATGTAAACCTTTCTCTCTCTCTCTCTCACACACACACACACACACACACACACACACACAGGTCAGAGTAACACTGATCAGACAGGCAGCAGTTTGATTGGAGTGTATTTACAGAAAACATGTAGAAAACATTTAACAAAAAAGATCAGAAAAATAACATCTGTAATAATGAAAACGAGGACACACACACACACACACACACACAGTGGTGTTGAACACTTGGCGTGGTTCTCCCGGTTCTCTCAGGCGTGTTTGATGGTGTATTTTCCTTTCTGCAGCTGCGAGATGTAAAGCTTCGACTTGCTCCCGTCCGAGCGCTTAAACCAAACTTCATCATGATTTATAGTCGTTATAATCGCACTGCAGGGGAGAGAGAGAGAGAGAACATGACAACAGAGAGAAAATGAAGGAGGATAAGAGAGAGAGGAGTGAGATGAGAAGTAGATAGGAGACATGAGAGAAGAGAAACAGATATTCCAACAGATTTAGTGGTGACGTGGTTGCTATGGTTACAGTGACCTTACTTATTCAGCCACATCTCTGGCCCTGATGTTTATAGATATATAGATATATATATATGTATGTATGTATGTGTGCGCGCGCGTGTGTGTGAGAGAGAGACTGTAAACGTACATGAGAGTCTCACCTGGTGGGAAACTCGTCCTTCTTGTCTATAGAAATGGTTTGTCCTCGATTGTACCATTCTCCGTCGTACAGCAGCCGTCCGTCCTCCGAGCGAGCGATGTGCTGCTGCTGCTTCTCGTTTTTAGATGGACAAACTGTAACTGTACACACACACACACACACACACACACACACACACAGCAACTCTTGAGCTAAAGAACACTCAATAATAAAATAACGTGTAAATTAACTACAATTAAACTACAGTTTTGATATTCATATGCATTGTGGTATAATAAAAATGGCATTATTTACTGTAATGAGCATTAGGATCCTTTTTGTGTGACATTATAAAGACGAGTAAATATGTAATAATTATAAGTGCAGTTGTAATAATTAACACTTTACCATCAGGTTTGACTCTGTGAGGTCCCAAAGTGGCCATGGCCTAAAAATTAAACATTTTTTTTAAAGTAAAAACGTGCTCGTTCGTGTAAAAGTCATATTTAATATCGTAAGAAAAGTGCGATTATTCCCGAACCTTTCTGATGGCGGTCCAGTCCTCCAGAATGTCCAAATCATGCAGCATGTAAACGATATACGGCCGTGTGCAGGTTAAAGTATATAATCAATCATTTTACACTGTACGGTCAAATGTTTGTGGACACCTGACCATAAGATTGCTATGTGCTTCTTTTTGAACATCTCATTCCACATTTAGTCTCCATTTACTGTTATAATGAGCTCCATATGTTCTGAGATGTTTTACTAGATGTTGTGGAGATTCCTTCAGCTACAAGAGTGTTAGTAAAGTCAGGTAGTGATGAAGGTGAGGAGGTTCCTGTGGTGCAGTCAACACCGTTCACATTCAACATGCGTTCACATTCATCCCAAAGGTGTTCAATAGGGTTCAGAGCTCTATAGCAGGAGATCTTCTACTCCAACCTTGTTCATGCTGGAACAGGTGTGTCTCTCCAAGGCAAAATTTCATGCACCGGCTTCCAAAGATGTCCGAGACGTGTGTCTCAGTGTGGCTGGGGAAAGTCAGGTGTCCCAATACTTTTGTCCACATAATTATATTATATACACAAATAAACAATGTAGGTGAAAGGTAAAGGATATCAGACACCGCCACAGGTTTCTTCTTCTTGTCTGGACTGAATGGATCTTTCCTCTTGTTTTTTCTTGACTGAAGTTCATCATTCCAAAGCTCTATTAAAAAAACACAAACTGGAAGTTACATCATAATCTCAATACTGTACATCAAAATAATAATAATAATGAAGAAGAACCTGAGGTGATGTCTATGCTGTGTCTGTCCTCCTCCAACCGGCGGATTTTTTCCTCTAGTTCAGTCTGAACCGTATCGAACAGCAGCAGCTTCTCGCTCTACAACACACACACACACTTACATTGAAGTAACTCAAAACGTGAATCTGTTGTGGTGTGTGTGTGTGTGTGTGTGATGCTCACCTCCCAATGCTGAAACGCTGCCTGAGTCTCACAGTCGTATTTGTGTTTTACTGACTCCAAACACAGCTCTCTGTAGATTCCTACACACACACACACACACACACACACACACACACACACACACACACACACACACACACACACACACGTGAATAATCATACAACACTTCATATAAACAACGCATTTTTTTTCTCTCTCTCTTTTTTTTAACGCCGCAGCAGCTTCTACGGTTATGTTCAGGATTAAGTCCAGTTTAATTACACAAGTATAAAACTAAATACGTTAAAAGATTCGTTTTCTCCAAAAATCTTTGTACTACATTTGGAGAACTTGATTAAAAACCTTTTTGTATCAATGTATCAACAGAATAAAACAAGTTTCTCAAAAGTGTAGACGTTTTACAGTCCAGCAAAATATAAAGTGTTATATATTTTCATGTATATTTTTTAATGAGAAGTAGATCAGTCAGCTCCTGTTGCTATGGAAACGGTGTGCAGCGAGCGCATTAATTTAAAGCTGCGCTGCTGTTGTCCAGATCTCAGCAATGTGGTAGAAAACACTCACACAAAGTTGTGTTGTTGAGCTTTGCATGAGGTGTGTGTGTGTGTAAGAGAGAGAGAGAGAGCGAGCGAGAAAGAGAAGGTCCATGTGTTACCTGCGACTTTAGTTCTGATCTGCATGTTCTCCTGCAGGTTTGCGAGAGGTTCCAGGTACTCTGGCGCTTTTCCTGAGATCACTTCCTGTAGTTTGGCATCGACCTGACTGAGACGCTCCTTATACAGGCTGAGACACACACACACACACACACACACACAGTGTTTCAGGTTATTAATAAAGGACAAACACATGGGGCAGGGTGAACTGGAGAAGGCTTCAGAAGTAGATACTCACTGATCCTTCAGGTCTGTAAACTGTTTCTCCAGGTTCGTCATCTCATCCAGACACTCCAGCCGTCTCCTCTCACAATCCTCATCATCCATCTCTACACACACACACACACACACACACACACACACACACACACACAGTTAAACACTATACTCACCCCAGCAGCTTTACACAGAGAAACGTGGCCCGTTGCAATGAAGGGAAGGGAACGAGGGCTGATGTGAAGGAGGCTTGTTAATGTTAATGTGCATCCATAATTCAGACCTTAGCAAATATGTATAGTGCAGAAATAACAGGGTGCCAAGACTTCTGCATAGTGCTGTAGGGTTGTCTGTACTCTAGTGTGTGTGTGTGTGTGTGTGTTACCTGAGCTCTCTCCATCCTCAGAGCCTGATGAAGTGTCGGTGTCCTCCTCCTCAGAGCTGCTGCCCTCCTGCTCTCCATAATCCACCTCCATCTCCTCCTGAGTGCTGTCCTTCTTCTCCTTCGAGTGAACTGGCATCTTTTACACACACACACACACACACACACACACACACACACACACCACACAATAATCATACCCTACACACACGCACCACATACTAATCACACAATCTCACTCACACACACACACACACACACACACACACACCACATACTATACACAAAATTACACACACACACACACACCCCACCACATACTATATCTGTGTATACACACACACAATCACACACACGCACCACATACTAATCACACAATCTCACTCTCACACACACCCCACCACATACTATACACAAACTTACACACACACCACACAATAATCATACCCTATACACACACAATCACACACCACATGATATACACAAAACTACACGCACCACATACTATATCTGTATATACACACACTCCGTTAGCAGTACAACGCTACACCGTTAGCTACCTGGTTGTGTTAGCTTGCTGACGGTCCCGGGGGCCGCTGTTTCCGCTTCCAGTCTCTCAGTGACGCATTAAAATTCTCTCCGAGCCTCAAACTGTGTGTCGGTGCGGGAAGCGGATCTCATCACCGCGCTTAGCCGCTCCGGGAGAGTCCACCGTCCGCCTAAAATAGCTTAGCTAGTTTCTAGCGAATGGGGCTAAGCAGCGTACTTGCGCCTACTGTGGGATTGTGGGTGATGTAGTTTTTACACACGTATGGTTTATTCCGCTCAGTAGCGCCTCGGCTGTTAGAGAACTACATTGACCAAAAATACCGGGCGGCATGACTGGAATGTTTACAATCTCTTGTACTAGACTCAAATAACCGAGTGAAGAAAAGTTAAACGGCATTTTTATACGGATAAATTGCATTATTTTAAACAGTTCAGCAAAAAAGACTTACATAAAAATAGCTAAAACTGGTATTTTGTGTTTTATAAATACATAAATATTATTATTTATCACTTATAATCAAGTAACTTGTCATTTTGACACCCAACAAATTTAAAACAAATACAATCAGATTTTTAAATAATGAGCATATAACTCAAATATATAAAATCCCACATTCCATTCCATATTTATTTTTTTACCAATAAAATATTTAAATCTTGTTTTGATCAAGCGATTTCTCTTTTTAATGGTTTATTAAGCATTTTTTTTACGTTTTATTTACTCCTGTGTGATTAACGCTATTAGAATGTGCTGATGAATGTCTTATTCTTGTATATAAAGATTGTATTGTTTATGATAGTGTGTATATATATATATATATATATATATATATATATATATATATATATATATATGTAACTCTGTATTGTTTTTATTATATTGTTATTAAAGTAAGATTATAGTATATTATTATAATAGTTTATTGTTATTTTTGTTGTTATCAAAATACTTTATTGATCCTGTAGGAAAATGCATTAGCTCACAGTATGCATATTTATTTATATTCTTTTCTTATTTACTTTGATATTTGAACTAAGTTATATATTAAGTAAAATGAAATGTGTAGCAGTAGTGAGATATATTTGTCATGTGTCAATAAACCAACCTCTGAATCTTAAATCAAACAAATCCATAAGTAAATAAAGGAGTGGATTAGAATATACAGGTGAGAGATGAGGTGTTGAATTATTCGGCTATCGATTGAGTTGTTTGTGTCCCTGCTGATCGGCGCCATGTTGGGATCAGTTCAGTAGAGACCGAGGGACAGAGGGAAGTGTGGAGTTGACTTTAGTTTATCTGCAGGTGACTGAACTGTCTCTATTGTCTACTCCTCGTGTCTCTGTGTGAGTGAGACAGTGAGGGACATGTCCTCTCCGCGCGTCAGTTCCGCTGTAGCGTGGTTGTGAGTGATTGAGTTCCCGCAGGCAGGCAGGAGGCAGAAGAGGCAGGAAACCCGGAGCCTCGGCTCTGCTCCGATCTGCTCCGGAACCATGTTCTCCAAAAAAACACATGGAGATGTACGCAAGTCCACGCAGAAGGTCCTGGACCCCAAGAAGGACGTGCTGACCCGACTAAAACATCTGCGCATCGTCATCGGTGAGTTCGAGATCTTCATCACCAGGCCCTGGAGCTTCACCTCCAGCTTTCCTGCATCAGACTTACACACACACACCTACTTCCACTTAAACACACACACACACACACACACATGCACTGTTTAATGCATATAACTTACAGCCAGATGACCGCATGCTGTGTGTGTGTGTGTGTGTGTGTGTGTGTGTGTGTGTGAGAGTGTGATGCAGTAGACGTTGATATGGAGATGTTCGTGTCAGTGAGGGAGTGTGTGTTGGTGCACTTTCTGTAAACAAACAAACACACACACACACACACACACACACACACACACACACACAGCACGACCCCTGGTGTTTTATTCCTCTTGTACCTCAGCAGTTTATTAACTGACTAAAGGAGTCTTTATCCGTTTATAGTTACATCTACGGTTGCGACAGGTTGAGGGTGAAAGCACCATCCATGCTTCAGATCCCTCACTGACCTCACGCTTCGCTCCTCTGTCGTTGGACGTTGGAGGACTTGAACTTACAGCTTCTGACACTGGAGACTCCTTCCACATGTTACAAAACCCGAACAGTATTGTAGTGGGGGTGCACAAACTTTTGCACACCGAGCATGAATGGATAGATAAAGCATTACACAGCACAGTGAATGAATAAATCATTACGGAGTGTGTCCCGTGTCATGTTGTAGACGTGGTCATAATACAAGTGGGCGTGGTCATAATGCTAGTAGGCGTGGTTAGGGGAATTATGGTTCCACACTGCGACGTTCCTGTGTGTAACTCAGGGGAGGAGCCTGAGCTTAATTGAGTCACTGAATAATAATGAATATTTATAAATTCTGGTGTTTTTCATAAATATAAAAGTGTTTTCAGCTTTTATGTTACATATGTGTGTGTTTAATTTCAAATGGGTTACATAATGGATAATAAGTGTGTGTGTGTGTGTGTGTGTGTGTGTGTGCGTGCGCTGGGGTTCCTCGGTTCTGGGTGGGGTGGAACCTCAGAGCATTTCCTCTGGGACGGGAGCAGGAAGTGTGAGAAACAGAAGGCATTGTGGGAGATTGTTTGAGTGCTGCAGCTTCCTGATCAACAAAGAAACATTGTATGTGTAGGTGTGTGTGTATGTGTGTGTGTGTGTGTGTGTGTGTGTGTGTGTGTGTGTGTGTGTGTAAGAGAAAGAGAGAGAAACAGAGATAACACTGCTATTACATCATCATCACACACACACACACACACACACACACACACACACACACACACAGTATTTTTGATGATAAAATGTTCTTCCTTGTGATGATGTAATTTCCTGCATTGTGATGTTTTATTCCTGTGTGTTAATGAACAGATTTCAGCATCTAATTAGGAAATGGAAGTCTGAATCACTACTGTGTGTGTGTGTGTGTGTGTGTGTGTGTGTGTGTGTGTGTGTGAGAGAGAGAGAAAGAGAGTTTTATTTTTTTACCTAAAGGTGTATTCGGGTCTCTATAATAATAATAATAATAATAATAATAATAATAACAACAGTAATAATCATTTCTTCTTTATTTTCTTATTATTATTAAATATACATTATTTATTTATTACATTTGTTATTATTATAGTATATTGGTTTTATTAATTTAATGTGCTGTGTGTGTGTGTGTGTGTGTGTGTGTGTGTGTGTGTGTGTGTGATAGAAAACGCAGAGCCGGCTGAACTGAAACACTTCTTCGACCAGAATTATTCTCACATCTATTACGTCTTCTTTGAGAACTTCGTCAGTATTGAAGCAAACTTGAAACAGAAAGGTGCAACATGCGCGCACACACACACACACACACACACACACACACACACACACACACACACACACACACACACACACTTTTTACATGATCATTTTATATACTTATTTCTTCTTGTAATAAGAGCTGCAACAACTAATCCAAAATATTTGTAATAATCGATAATTAAATTAGTTGTCAACGGATGCCGTTATCAATTATTCGGGCTGCTCAAGTTACGTGTTTGTGTGACGGTAAGATACACAACTGCTTGCATAAATGGCGGACAGTACAGGGTCAGCCGGCAGCAGGAAAAAGTGTGCGTCCCAACGCATTCAAGGCATGAGAGCATTTTATATTAAACGCAGTGACTTGCGACTTGCATCAGGACACGCAATCAGTTCGCTCTCGACATCGTGATGATGCAATTAAACCGTGCGAACAAACACTAAATCTAACAGCAGCAAATAACAGCAGCAGTAAACGATCACATTCTGTTGTAGTTTTTAGCAAATGTTTATGCATTTGTACACCATTGTTTTTTATCAAGTCTGTTATCTTGCTGCGTTTCTCCGTTTCATTCTCTTTTATAGAATTTGTCTACTAAAAGAGTGACTTCTGTTTTCCATCGTGATTTACTACGTTCAAATGTTTATTTATACATATCATTTAATTATGATATAAAATTATATTCTAGATGTTTATATCTTCTGAACAAATTGTCTGTATTTTTAAACAATAACGTGTCAAAACAATGTTGTATTTTATTTTATATTAATTTTTGGTAAGTATAGTTGCACTTGCGGCTGCACAATACAATACAAATGTTTATTTACATAAACTGCTTCACCTTTCATACACAAATGCTGTTTTGTTGTTGTTTTTACAGCAAGAATCCCAGCGTGAGTGAATTTGTTAAAGGAGAAATCCCCCAAACGCCCCCCAACAAGCACAAAAATGTCCAAATTGATGATAGTTAAACTCAAATTATGTGGCTTTTGCATTTTTTAAGTATGTTTATACATAAATACCCTGAAAAAATCATCCAACTCATTAATTATCAAAATAATTGTTAGTTGCAGCTCTTGTTGTTGTTGCTGTTATTATAATGATGATGATGATGGTCAGCTGATGAGAGGAAGAGCATCTTATTGAGTGTGTGTGTGTGTGTGTGTGTGTGTGTGTGTGTGCGCACGTGTGCTTGTTCTCCACCAGGTCATAAATCACAAAGGGAAGAGCTCGACTCCATACTTTTCATATTTGAGGTAAGAAGTTGGCTGGTAAACACACACACACACACACACACTTACACACACACCTGTGTTTATAAATGTAAGACTCTTTAAATAGAAACCAGGTCACTGAGAACTTCCTCACTGTGTTTTAGAGAAGAAGCAGCACTGTGTGTGTGTGTGTGTGTGTGTGTGCTTGTGTGAGGTGTGTAGTTCCTCCTCCCATTACAGTTCACCACAGCGGATCATCCGTCTCCATACCCCATGTACCATCTCAATCACTCCTCCCTCACCGTGTCTCTAAAACGTCCTACACGCTGTTCCTCTCGTAAACTCATCTCTCTTAATAATCACATATTATTCAGATTTTATTAAATACAATTCTTTTTTGGTCTTTTTTTTTTTTTTTACTTTACAGAAAATCCTGCAGTTGTTGCCTGAGCGCATTCACGGGCGATGGCAGTTTCACAGCATCGGTCTGACAGAGTTCATTTCTCTTTCTCTCCTCTTTCTTTCTCTCTTCTCTCTTCTCTCTCTTCTTCTTCTCTCCTCTCTTCTCTCTCTTCTTCTTCTCTCCTCTCGCCTCTTTCTGCTTCTCTCTCTCCTTCTCTCTTCTCTCTCTTCTCTCCTCTCCTTCTCTCTTCTCCTTCTCTCCTCTCCTTCTCTCTTTCTCCTTCTCTCCTTCTCTCTCCTTCTCTCTCTCCTCTCTCTTCTCTCTTCTCTCTCTTCTTCTCTCTCCTCTCTCTCTCTCTTCTCCTTCTCTCTCTCTCTCCTCTCTCCTTCTCTCTCTTCTCTCCTCTCTCCTTCTCTCCTTCTCTCCTCTCTCCTTCTCGCTTTCTCTTCTCTCTTCTCCTTCTCTTCTCCTTCTCTCTCTCTTCTTCTCTCTTTCTTCTTCTCTCCTCTCGCCTCTTTCTGCTTCTCTCCTCTCTCCTTCTCTCTCTTCTCTCTCTCTCTCTCCTCTCTCCTTCTCTCCTCTCTCTCCTCTCTCCTTCTCTCTTCTCTCTTCTCTCTCTTCTCCTTCTCTCTCTCTCTCTCTCTCTCTCTCTCTCTCTCTCTCTCTCTCTCTCTCTCTCTCTCTCTGCCTCCCTCCTGTTCTCTCTCCTTCTCTAAAAGATTTTAAATTATTAAAATAAAGACTACAGTTCTACCATTAGTGAAGACTGATAACAGGTCATAATGATAAACAATGTGTGTGTGTGTGTGTGTGTTTTCTATCATTGTTCTTAGGTCTCATACTGAAGAAACTCCTGCACACTGGAAACTCCCTGAAGGTGCTGCTCATTTATTCACCATTAAAACATCTACACTTTATAACCGAAGTCTGAGGAGACCTGATATAATATTACATGTGCTTTTTCAACATCTCATTCCACATTAATCCTGTTTCTGTTATAATAAGATCCACTTTTCTGGGAAGATGTTCCACTAGATTATCTCAGGTCAGTCAGTAAAGTGAGGTAGATGAGAAGGTGAGGAGATTCCTGGTGTGCAGTAAGTGTTCCAGTCATTCCCAAGGTGTTTAATAGGGTTCTATAGAATGGAGTTCTATAGCAAGAGATCTTCCACTCTAACTCATGGAAAGCAGATCTTCACGCCACTGGCTTTGTGCACAGGGGCATTGCCATGCTGGAACAGGTTTGGATCTCTAGTTTAAGTGAAGGGAAAAGTTCATGCTTCTGCATCTAGAAAACATTTCGGGGAAGAAGAACTTATAAGTGGAAAAGTCTGGTGTCCCAATACTTTTGTTCATAAGTGTGGGTGTGTGTATGTGTGTGTGTATTACCAAGAGAGAGATAAGTATAGATTTAGATTTTTATCATTTACTGTGTGTGTGTGTGTGTGTGTGTGTGTGTGTGTGTGTGTGTGTGTGTGTGTGTGTGTGTGTAGATACGGAGAGAAGGTGTGCGTCTCTTCCTCCTCTGGCTCCAGGCTCTACAGTATAACGCTCTGAGAGAGCAGCTGTGGATCTTCGCCTGTCTGATCCCAGGATTCCCCGCTCCTCAGTGTGAACACACACCTCGCACCCTGGAGAGCATCATCAACCCCACACTCATCCTGCATGAAGGTCTGTCTCTCCATCACACTCTCGCTCTCTTTCCCTCTCTCTCTGTCTGATAATTTGTAGGAATACAGACACATGAGGAAAGTTGTGTTTAGAAGCCAAATTAATTTCAATCAGAAGATGAAACTAAACAGTTTATAGTGTATGTAATATATCATTCGTAAGAACTTGAAGATGAAAAGTGGCTTTTGGGTTTTGGAGTTGTGGACGGGGTTATGACTGGGTTACGGCGGGTTGGTGGGGTTTATGGCAGGTGGGCGTGTCAGGGCATCTAGACTAATTACAATTATGAGTAGGAGTTACGTTTGTGACTCCGCCCACATACATGACTACCTCTATATCTTTATAGGGTAATAGTAAAACATGTTATAGAATAATAGTTAACGGAGCATCACAATTTTAATGTTAGTACGGTTAGTAAAAAGCGATTTGTGTGTGTGTGTGTGTGTGTGTGTGTGTGTGTGTGTGTGTGTGTGTGATGTACAGCTCAGGTAACTCCTGAAGAGATCAGCCCTCTGGTTCTGCCACAGTCCGGAGATAAAGCTCAGGAGGATCTGACTGGTTACTTCCTGGAGGTGCTACTGAAGTACATGGTCAACCAGGTGTGTGTGTGTGTGTGTGTGTGTGTGTGTGTGAGAGTGTGTGAGAAGGTGGTCTGTCCTTTACCGCTGCACTAAAGTTAGTTGTCAGTCGGATACACAGATCACCGAGAGCAACAGAGAAAGCCAAGGACCTGGGACAGAGACACGCCTAGATCTGACCGAGAACTCTAACACTCCTTTTAGTGTGTGTGTGTCGTGTGTCGTGTGTCGTGTGTGTGTGTGTGTGTGTGTGTGTGTGTGTGTGTGTGTGTATACACTCTTACACATTGATGTTTCTCCTCAAGCGTTTGCACCATCGTTGTGATTTTTGTCATGATCTTCTGGTACACAAAACAAAGATTTGTGTGTGTGTATGTGTGTGTGTGTGTGTGTGTCCAGGCTAAGAGTCTGGAGTGGAGGTGCCGAGAGAATCATGAGAAGGGTTTTGCGTTCCTCTTCGCCAATTTTAAGAAGTTTTATCTTCCACACATCTTCCCAAACTTCTCCAAAGAGACCAGCTTGTACGCCCCCATTCTGGGTAAGAAGCCCTCATGAGAACCACCTCACTTTCTGTTCTCTTCTCTCTTTTTTAAACATTATCTCTTCTCCCATTCTATCTGGATCTGCAGACATTCCCCCGATGAGGCCGAAGCCGTGCTACGTGGTGGTTAAAAGAGACCCCGACACTAACGAGGCTTTGTACTGCACTAAAGAGAGCTTCCTGAACGCACGGGTCATCTTCATCCGCTGGCTAGTCTCCTTCTGGCTGGAACCCAAATCCAACATGCTGACCAGCATCCCCGGGGTGGAGGGTGAGAACGTGCCCAAGAACATCCAGGTAACTCGAGAACTTCCTGGATGCTAGTGTTCGCACTATACCATTGTGTGTATGCTATGAGGATGTATGTAATGAGGAACCATGAGGGTTCAATAGGAAGTGGCAAAACACACACACACACACACACACTCACACACACACACACACACACACACACATTGTAGTAAAACTTAGTGATGTAACAATCGAACAGTGGATGTTATTGTAATGGAGACCTGTTGTAGAGGAAGTAGGCAAACAACACACACACACACACACACACACACAGAGAGAAATGTCAGCATTGCATTGGTTTATTAAAAAAATGATTTAATTAAACTGCATGAATGAGCACAAATAATAATTGTGTGTGTGTGTGTGTGTGTGTGTGTGTGTGTGTGTGTGTGTGTGTGTGTGTCAGAGAGCAGCTGCAGGTCTGGCCCTGCGTTCAGAAGAAGGTTGTGCTCGATCTGCAGTTCTGGATGGAGGTGGAGGAGGAGACTCAGAGCAGTCTCACTCGAACACCAGCACTCTGACCGAGAGAGAGCCAAGCTCGTCCAGCCTCTGCAGCATGGACGGAGAAAACCTCAGTGCTGTAGAGGTGGTGAAGAATGTTCTGTACTCCTCCAGGACCAACGTGAACTTCATCACAGAGATCTTCAGACAGGTGATGGAGAAGGGGTTGATTGTGTGCAGTTCATTTCCCTGTATTATTTTAAACAGCTGTGAATGATCAGGTGTTTCAAGGTACATCTGGATTAGGTTTAGCCCCGCCCACTAATCTCCATAAACTGGATTTTCATTAATAACACATTTGTGGTGTAAACGCTTTTACACGGCAGAACATCAGGTACAGTCCTGGCTGTTCGAGTACGTCTGGGGTAACCCATAACTGTGTGTGTGTGTGTGTGTGTGTGTGTGTGTGTGTGTGTGTGTATGTGTGTAGGCATTCTTGTTGCCAATGTGTGAGGCAGCAGCGATGCGTAAGGTGGTGCGTGTGTATCAGGAGTGGATCTCTCAGGAGGAAAAGCCTCCATTTATGGCAGAACCAGATGAGGATGAGCGCTACCTCGACCAACAGGAACCGGTTCTAGGACACGGCCCGGAGAACCACAATGAGGTCACCATCAGAACCTTGAGCTATCAGAGTGTTTTACATCTGGATCACAGTGATGTGACCTCGGTGGAGAGTGTGTTTGCAGACTGGGAGGACACTAAGACTGTGTGTGTGTGTGTGTGTGTGTCTGTGTGCGTCTGTGCCTGTGTGTGTGTGTGTGTGTGTGTGTGTGTGTGTGTAGGAGAGAGTGATGAAGAACAGTGACATGTTGGAGTACAGTGTACATGCAGGATTCCAGGCCACGCTACAGGTATACACACACACACACACACACACACACACACTGTGTTAATTCTGTACATCATCTTCCTCTTTTTCTTTTTCTCCACCTTCCTTGTCGTCTCCTCTCAGGTGTTCATCATCAACTCCTCCAACGTTTTCCTTTTGGAGCCAGCAAACGAGCTGAAGCCTCTGCTGGAGGAGCACATCGACATGTCCAAGCGCGTCCTCAACATCTACCGCAGCCTCGTCATGCACCAGAACATGGACCAGAAAACATGGTATGGTACAACCTGCACTGAGGCACCTGTGTAAACACGCTGCTGAGTTCTGGGCTGTGATTGGTCAGAATCCTCTATAACAGCAGATCTGACCAGGTTTCCATAGTAACAGCTCATGCACAGGGACACTTTACACAAACACCTTAAATAAATGAAAATCAGGTGATGTGTATAAGTCGGGGTTTAAGTTTATGGAAGGAGTCTCCAGTGTTAGTGCTTCGTAAGAATCCGAGGTAAATACAGGGTGATGCAGGGAAACGGGAAATTTTGGAGCTTGGAGTTGGCAGGTTTGGGTGGTCTGCGTGTGTTTGGAACCAGTGTGAGCTCGCCCCGAACTCCTTGCAGTTAGTTATAATGGAGCAGTGCAGTGGTGCACGACGAGCGTTCACTGTAAAACCTTTTCTCAGAATGCTGATAGTGTGAGTGCTGTGCAGAGGGAATTTCAGCGTTGTTACCAGTCAGGGTGTCATGATCGTGTCCCGTCGGCTCATTTCGAAGAAATAGGTTTAGCTCTAATAAAGAAATCCTCAGGTTTTGTTAAACATTACGCATGCGAGAGAAACTCATGGCTGTTGGAGCAGTCATGAGGAACCCTCATCTCTAAGCTCCATTCCGCAGCTTCATCACCGTGTCGAGACGATAATATAAAATGACACACCCATGTTGTAATTGCATGAGGGACACGATCACGACGTCCTAACTGGTATTTAAAGGTAGAACTCATGTATGAACAGACCATAATTACACTCTGACAGTAATCGATCAGTTCAACTTAACACCTGTAACCATGGCAACAGTGGAATAACAGCCAGAAATAGAAAGTTGGCAAACCTAAAATCATTTTCACATTGCTGTGTGTGTTTGTGTGTTTGTGTGTGTGTGTGTGTGTGTGTGTGTGTGTGTGTGTGTGTGTGTGTGTCAGGGAGCAGATCCTGCTGGTGTTGCTGAGAGTGACAGAGTGTGTGATGAAGAGGCCTCCCTCCATCATGCCCCAGGGGAAAAAGAGTAACACGCTGTCTGGACGATTAGCAGGAGCAATTTTTCAGGTGGAGATGCACACAGCATGAACACACACACACACACACACTCACATGTGCGCGACACAACACAGAATAATGGATAAACCCATGTTTTCATCTAATCATCGCATGTTTCTGTAGAATCTTCCTGCAGTGTTTCTTCATTAAAGATGATGATGATGATGATGATGATGTGTGTTCAGACTCTGATTGTAGCGTGGATTAAAGGGAACCTGAACGTGTTTATCTCCCGGGACCTGTGGGATGAGCTGCTCTCTGTGCTCTCCTCTCTCACCTGCTGGGAGGAACTCGTCACTGAGTGGTCTCTCACCATGGAGACCCTCACCAAAGTTCTGGCCAGGAACCTGTACAGCCTGGACCTAAACGAGCTGCCACTCGATAAACTTAGCGAGCAGAAACTCAAGAAACACAAGGGCAAAGGTAACACCAGCACACATCTTCATTTTAGTCTCTTACACACACACACACACACACACACACACACACACACACACACATTATTCACAGATCCTTCAGGTGAAGATTTGCAGTTCTTCCAGGAGATCTGTAGTGTACAGGAACCTGCTGTAATCGTGTGTGTTCCTGCAGGTGGCGCACATGAGGGACAGAAGATGGTGGTGGATCGTTCTTTTTCTAAAGGATGGAGTCGTGATCCTCCGGGTCAAACTGTAGCCATGCGACAGCGCAGCGCCACCACCGCTGGCTCTCCGGGCATCGAGAAGGCCAGGAGCATCGTCAGGCAGAAGACCATCGGTGGGTTACTAACATCATACACTCAACATGTTACATCATCATCATCATCTACATCATCATCATCTACATCACCATCATCTACATCACCATCATCTACATCACCATCATCTACATCACCATCATCTACATCATCACCATCATCTACACCATCATCTACATCACCATCATCTACATCATCACCATCATCTACATCATCACCATCATCTACATCATCACCATCATCTACATCATCACCATCATCTACATCATCATCTACATCACCATCATCTACATCATCACCATCATCTACATCATCACCATCATCATCCCTAATTCACTCTAACTGGCTTTAATGTATACGTTTCTTTCTCTTTTGATTTTCTTTTCTTTTCTTTTCTTTCATCTTTTCTCTTTTTTTCTTTATTCCTCTCATTCTTTTCAGTCTTCAGTTTCATTTAATCAGTTCATCTCTCTTTATTACATCTCTGTACATTTTCTTTTCCTTCTCTCCTATTTTCATATTTCAGCCTTGATTTTTTCTTCAATCACTTCTTTCTTTCCACTCGTTATTTGCCCTTCATTAATCTCTGTAATTTTCACGGTTATCTGCTTCGCTGTCTCTCTGTGCTGTCTCACACGTTTCTTTCTCTCTTTTCTCTTTGCTTTGTTACTCTCTGCTTCTCTCCTCCTTTTCCTCTCTTTCTTTTGGTTCTCTTGGTGTTGTAGCGTTGCGTAGCCGCTCGACGGGTGACAGTCTGTTATCGGCGGCGTTTATCCGCAGCGCTAAAAGTGCTCCTGTGCTAATCCACCCTGTGCACCCTCTCCTTCCTGACTCTGTCCTCACTCCCCTAGCTGATGAGCTGTCAGGTACAGCCGGCTCAACCTCTGCACCTGCGAGTGTGTGTGTGTGTGTGTGTGAGAGAGTTTATTCCTGTCTGCCTGCATCGTTCACTTTTTCTGCTCTGTCATCCTTCTTTCGAAAAGAAACATTGTGGGCGTGAACTGTGACCTGATTGGTTACAGCAAATAAATAAGACTGGAACTGTGACCTAATTCATTAAAGAAGCATTGGGGGGCAGGACCTGAGATCTGATTGATTCAAGAGGCATCGGGGGGCAGGACCTGAGATCTGATTGGTTAGACTGTTATTAGAGGCGGGAACATCAGTCTAATTGTATTTATTAATTGGTTTCAGTCTGACCAATCAGTGTTTGATCAGAGTCCTTACAACCAACCAAAACCAGAAACATAAACACATTCATGTTTATGAATTATTACCATTTATTATTGAATGTTATATCAGGAAAACATGAACAGGTTCTTATTTTATTTATTCTTTTATTTTATTATATATTTTTTATTTATGTTGCCTGCGTGTGTGTGTGTGTGTGTGTGTGTGTGTGTGTGTGTGTGTGTGTGTGTGTATGTAAGCGACATGCGTGTGAGAACATTGGTTCTGATAAAAAGCATGCGTTATCCTGCTGCATGTTCATGCTGTGACACAGATCTACACCTGGGTGTCCACAGACTCACAAACACACTCGTGTGAGAGCAAAATTCATTACAAATAAACAATCACAGAAATCAACAGTTTTTCCTTTAAAGAAAAAGAAGAGCTTCATTTGAAATATTTAATATCTTTATGTAAATTTAGTAATAAAAATAGTTTTTTAGAAAACTACAGACACCCTGATAATGGTAATGTGCTGTGAGATTTGTGGTGGAAGCAGTTAACCTGTGTGTGTGTGTGTGTGTGTGTGTGTGTGTGTGTGTGTGTGTGTATGGACCCCTAGCATGTGTTTTCAGTATATTAAGTTATTTAAATTGCATTCCTGCATCTCTCACTAGTATGATTTTGTGTGTGTGTGTGTGTGTGTGTGTGTGTGTGTGTGTGTGTGTGTAGACATGGATGATCCCCCTCCGTCTCTCCGAGCCCCTCGTGCGCGTCACTCGTCTCAGAGCGAGGAGAGTCCAGCAGGCGAGGTGTTCTGTGTCTCGACCGAAGCGGATCAGACGCCGCTCCCACGCAGCAGCAGCACCTCTGACATCATGGAGCCGCTCGTGAAAGGTGCACTTCCTGTTTCTGACACTCCCTCTCACACTGACCCCACCCACTGCCCCTCCCATAGCCCTGCCCACTCCCTCGATGCGGTCGATAGCATCTACGAGCACCTGTGCCAGGTACCAGAGCCTCAGCTCTCATTCGTGCCTGATTGGACGTTTCTGGAGGCCACACCCATTTTACCCGAGGGAGGAGAGAGAGAGGATGACCTCACTGTGGAGGGGGCGGAGCCAAGGCCTGCAGAGATGGAGGAGGAGTTTGAGCCCGAGCTGGGCGATCAGAGTTTCTATGAGTGTTTAGAGCAGTGCGAGGCAGAGCAAGCGACCAATCAGAAACCGTTATGTAGGCAAGATGCAACGGAGCACCTGACCGAGGTGGACTCCGCCCAACATGCTGGGTTCCGCCCTCGAACTAAAAAGCGTCCAGGAGGTGGCGTCCACGTCACTTTCCGCCCCTCTACAGAGTCGGTGCACTTTCTGAACCCTCTAGATCCCAAAGAAGCTCACTGGAAAAGTCGACTTCGGCGCCTAGGGCACTTCAGTGCGCACTCGCACCCCGGGGCGGGGCCGGCGACTAAGCTCAGAGAGTCGTCCGAGGAGGGAGAAGGCATGCGCTCCCGCCAGCAGGGTGCGCTGTTAGGTGGCGTTTATAAATCCGTGGCTCACGCACTCTCCAAACCGAAGAGCCACGGGAAAAGCGCTGCCTCGGACGCGCACCTGAAGGACCTGTACTCGCATTTTATCGGCTATTTTGGAAGAAAAGCTCCAGGTGAGGATCCACGCTGATGCACAGCAACACGGAGGCATGACAACAGCCTGTTTCTTCATTTTTTTTCCTCATAATTTTTTTTGCTGAATTTATTATTTTTTTAAATTTGCTCAAAACTGTATAAAGACTGTCGGCCGGCGCCTCCCTCTTCCTCCTCCTCCTCCTCCTGCTCTTCCTCCAGCTTTTGGGATCTAATGTTTGATCTCTGCTGCCCTTCTGCCCCACCTTGGATGCTGCATGTACCCTCACATCTCCCTCCAGTCTTCCCTTTCACATTCTCTCTTATATACACACACACACACACACACACACACCTAAATAAAGTGAATATATATCTTTATTTTTTTATTTTTTTACTCAATCAATGGTGTGTTTGTGGGTTTTAGCCACCAGAGGGCAGTGCATGCTTACTGAGTGATCTTAAGCTTGGTAGCGATGAATCTGACACACACACACACACACACACACACACACACACGCAAACACGCAAACAGACACAGGACTGGTTTTGTGTATGAGTACTAAAATTATTATTATTAATGTTCACACATGAAATAATTCAAATCTGTCTCTCTTTCTCTTTCTGTGGCATGGTGTGTGTGTGTGTGTGTGTGTGTGTGTGTCTTGCGTTATAGGTTAGTGTATATGAAACCTGGCTGTGATGATTTATTTATCTTTGGTTTTGTTTTTCTTTTCAGATTAAATCTGCTTTATTAACCTCTGTAAACCAACACACACACACACACACACACACACACACACACACACACACACACACACACACACAGGTTGTGTAAGCTATACATAGTGAAGTGTATCTTGTGAGTATGTGCCAATTATCAGTTATTATACAGTAATTACTGATTGTGTTTATCTGATGAACGTGAACATGGGATTTAAGAATCTGCACTGGTTTAATAACAGGAGTGTGTGTGTGTGTGTGTGTGTGTGTGTGTGTGTGTGTGTGTGTGTGTGTGTGTAGCCAGTAAAGATGACCTCACCCAGAAGATGCGCCCGGTGTCGAGTGAGGCGGAGAGCAGTAACCCCAACGTCAGTGATCTGATGGACGAGTTTATCCAGGAGCGCCTGAGAGCCGGAGGAACCTCGGTCAGTCTGATGTGTAGACCATCATCAGTCCCACTGGGGACGTGTTCCAAAACATACTGTAAATTGAGAACGCTTTTAAAAAGTAGAAAGAAGAGAAATCCAAATCAAATCAGTATTTGGTGTGACACCATTTACCTGCAGAACATCATCAGCTCTTCTAGGTAGAAATCAGCAGGCAGATTGTTTCAAACATCTTGGAGAACTAACCCTGGATCTTTTGTGATTTAGGCTCTTCAGATTCTTCTGTATCTTTATGTAATCCCAGACAGACTTGATAATGTTGAGATTGAAACTCTGTGGAGGCCAAAACTATCATTCCAGGACTCCCTGATCTTCTCTACACTGAAGATAGTTCTTAATGACATTGGCTTGTATGTATGGGGTCACTGTCCAGCTGCAGAATAATTTCAAGGCCAATCAGATGCTTCCCTGATGGTACTGCATGATGGAAAATAATCCTGATAACACCATTAATCCTGAACACATCTCCAACTTCATTTATGCAGCTCCAAACCTGCAGGAAACCTCCACCATGCTTCACTCGTTATTGTGTCGCTGTCCAGCACTTCAGCAAACATGGCCCGTCACTGCGTCTATGTTCCTCAACATCGCCTGTTTCTTTATGCTTCTTCAAAATAGCTTGAAGAGCACATCTTGAAACACCAGAACTCCTACTTTGAGATCTTTGCTTGGGAGAGCCCTTACTGATGCAGAAGAACTCTCTTGTGTCTGTTGCTGTGCTCAGTCTTGCCTTGGTGTAGGGCCTGTGACATGAAACTATTTTTCGTAATCTCACCTTAGTAGCAGAGTTTGGCTCCTCTTCCAGTTTGAAGCTCCTCCACAACTGTTTCTCTTCCACTTCATTTACAACCAACAGATGAAACTGATCATCAGCACCTGCTTGGTAGAATTAATAAATCACACACCTGACTCTGATCCAACACAACCCCTGACTCTGTGCAGTGTAACAACAGAAGAAAAGTTCAACGGAGTCACAACAAATACTGATTTAGATTCTGTTTATTTACTTTACACTTTTTTAATTGATAAAAATAAACAATGAAAATATAAATGAAAGTATTCGTACTTTACAGCTTTTATTCCCACCTGCATAAAACATTTGCACAATAGTCTTTAAACTATTAATAGTCTAATGTGTCTCAAAACAAATACAAAATACACTTTCTTTCTCCTTCTATTTCTCCTTATTTCTGTTTGTGTGTCTCTCTCTCTCTCTCTCTCTCTCTCTCTCTCTCTCTCTCTCAGGGCATGGTGAGACGGGGCAGTAGTCCGGGCAGTTTGGAGATTCCTAAGGATTTTCCGGATGTGTTGACCCGCTCAAACCCCACTCGCCCTGCTGATGACCCGGGCGTTCCCTCTGAGTGGACTTCACCTGCCAGTGCCAGCGGAAGTGACATCATCAGCTCCGACAGCCAATCAGATTCTTTCAATGCTTTTCAGTATGACAACAAGTTTGAGAGTAAGTACAGCAGATCAGTATGTA
>NC_060891.1:472500-485000 GCF_014805685.1 Silurus meridionalis
CACACACACACACACACACACACACTTTGAGAAACACACAAACACTCAGACACACACACACTACAACACAAACTCATACACTCCGACACACACACACTTGACACACAAACACACACTTCAAAACACACACAAACACTCAGACACACACTACAACACAAAATCACACACTCCAATACACGCACACATTCAGACACACACACACTAAACACAAACTCTCACACTCTGACACACTCCAGCACACACACTGACACACTCCAGCACACACTCCAACACACACCAAAATGAAACACTCCAACACACCCTGGCACATTTCAACACACACTGCGCACAACTCACATAAACTGACACACTTCAACACACCCAACCAACACACAGTTTGCAGAGTGCGTTTGTGGAGATTTTCTGGAGATTCATGCAGCTGTGACGGTGTTAATAAAGCTAGTAAGTAAAGTGATGTAGGTAAGAAGGTGAGGAGGTTCCTGGGGTGCAGTCGGCGTTCACATTCATCCCAAATATCTTCCACAACTTCCAACCAATGGAAAGCTGATCTTCATGAAGTTTGGGGTAGTGCACAGGGGCATCGTCATGCTGGAACAGTTTTGGGTCTCCTAGTTCAAGTGAAGTCCTTTAGTGACAATTGTGTGTCTCCATGTTTGTGTAACAGTTTGTGTAAGACCTGAGTGTGGGTGTAATATTTAGCTGTCCACAAACATTCGACTTTATAGTTATTAGATTCTAAACAACAAAAACTTTCCTCATGTGAATACTGATGTAGTATACAGGCTGTAAATACTGAAATAGATGGTGTGTGTGTGTGTGTGTGTGTGTGTGTGCGCGCAGGCACGTGCACATGATCACCGATCTCCTGTAATCGTTGCTAAACAGTCAGTGTGTATTTATTCTCGTTCCTCATCAGCTCATCATGTGCACTTTCCCTTGTTCCCGGTGCGTCTCTCCGTCTGCTCGCTGCTGTCGTTTTTCTCCGTCTGAAAAGCAGAATATTTCCAGATTAGCAGTAATTGGCTTGTTTTTTGTCAGGTGGTAATGTAATGGCATTAATTTCTATGATATACATGAGCTCTGAAGTGCACTGAGGCAAAATAGTTCTCTCATTGTCCTCATAGAGGGCTGTCTAACAGCCTGTGTGTGTGTGTGTGTGTGTGTGTGTGTGTGTGTGTGTGTGGTCATATGAGAGATTAATTCTTAAAGGCTCTGTCGTCTGCTCTGCCTTTCATGGGGGCTGTGAATAAAAGGCCGCTAGCTTTAAAATCCGGCGTTATTAGAAAGGTGGAGCTGAGCGAGCTGAAGAAGGGAGCGTGAGCCTCTTTAATGAGGAATCGTCCTCCAGGCGTTCATATGTCATTTAAGAGCCGCGATCTGCCGAGGGCTTTGTGAACGCCGGCTTTGCTCTTTGTGCTGCCGTTTTTTTTCCCCTCTTTTTTTTTTTTTTTTACTCCGTCTCCTGAAATGGCTCGCTTTCAATGGGCAAAATGAAGACCATTACGTTGCAACAGGCTAATAAAGAGGCCTCTTTACTCGAAAGAAAAAGAGCACGAAACAAAAAAGTCCTTTTAGAGAGCGGCGCATGGCTTTTACGCATGACTCATGCAGAAAGAGAGAGAGAGAGAGAGAGAGAGAGATACGAGAGAAAAGCAAGAGTTGCATTATCTCACACCATTTCAGGAGTTTCGCATTGAATATGAACAGAATATGAGTGCAGTGCAGCAGTGAGACGGACGCACACACACACACACACACACGCGCAGCCTATGAGATGCTAATGCTTTACATTCACACTCTCTTAACCAACATTAACTGCGTTAATTAATGTGAACAATATAATAATACATCAAATGAACGGTGTTCCGTGTTCCGTCTCCGTCTTACATGAGCGGTGTTTATTTACAGACAGACTCGTACAGCCACGATGCACCACAGAGCCACGCTGGAGATCATTTCTGCAAGCAGTCTTCCAACTGTAATAACTTCTCCATCTCAGTGTTAAACAGCTGCTCCACCACAGAGAGATTATAGATATAGTTATAGATTTTTACGACACATTTATATGCGTATTGTTAATATCTTGGGCGATTATGTGCCATAATCTCAGTGCAATAATAATAATTAGTTACACGCGCAATAACTTTTATAACCATTCATTCAGTCTGCCATCTCTTTTCACACATTTCATTTCACTTCATATATAACAATGTGTAGATTTATTTATATTTTCTTTTTTTTCTTTACTGTGAGCAACTGCAACCCAACAGTTTCCCTACATGATCAATAAAGTGTTCTGATTCTGATAGACCACAGCGCAGCTCGATCCTGATCCTTCATCTGAATTACCTTCAACTCGTTATCTAGAACAATGTCTCTGTCCGTGGTGCTGATTTATATTAATGTGCTCGCTCTGATACGTTACCGTTTCCATAGTAACGACTCATTCACAGCTCCACTGTGGGGGTTTTAAGGAGATCTTAATGGAACATGGATGGAAGGAGTCTCCAGTGTCATGCTTTGTATCAGTCAGAGGACTGACAGTATGATGTGTTCTTTAATACATAATGTCCATCTAAACATAAGATTGCCATGTGCCTCTTTCTGAACATTCCATTCCACATTTAGTCTCCATGTGCTGTTCTAATAAACTCCACTCATCTGGGAAGATGTTCCACTAGATGATGTTGAGATTTAATCAGCTACAAGGATGTGTAGTGAAGTCAGGTAGTGATGTAGGTGAGGAGGTTCCTGGGGTGCAGTCAGTGTTCACATTCATCCCAAAGGTGATCAATAGTGTTGGAGCTCTATTGCAGGAGATCTTCCACTCCAACCCATGAAAAGCAGATCTTCATGAAGCTGGCTTTGTGCACAGGGGCATTGTGATGGTGTGAAAGGGATAGGAAAGAAAAAGATTTGTGCCACTGCATCCATAGACATCCAATACAATTGTGTGTCTCCAACTTTGTGTAACTGTTTGGAGAAGAACCACATCTGAAATAGTCACATGTCCCAATACTTTTGGCTATATAATGTGTGTGTGTGTGTGTGTGTGTGTGTGTGTGTGTGTGTGTGTGTGTGTGTGAGAGAGAGAGAGAGATTAGAATGTGTTTTGTTTCTCTGTTGTTTTGTTTTTCCAGGAGTCTGTGAGAAAAACAGAGCTGTGGATAATTAGGAGGGCTGTGTTCTAATAAACAGAGTGTAGTGTGCTCAAGAGTAGAGCACTCTGTGTTTACTGATCAGAAAGGGGGTGTGGCCTGAGGTCTGAGTGATTTTCATGATGATGATGAAGGTGAAGTATTTCCTGTGTGTTTAATTGCGTGGTTGTGTGTGTGTGTGTGTGTGTGTGTGTGGTGTGGTGTTTTCCTGACAGGAGCAGCTTCCATCTGCTGAAGAAGAACGAGAAGCTGCTGAGGGAGCTGAAGAACCTCGACTCCAGACAGTGGTGAGTTTCTGAACATCTGCGTCTCGGTGTCCTGTTGAGGGTGAAACAGAGTTAATGATTTTATTTTACAGAGTTAATTTTTTGATCTACAGCCGTGAAACGCACAAGATCGCTGTGTTTTATGTGGCCGAGGGACAAGAGGACAAACACTCCATCTTGTCCAACACCAGTGGCAGTCAGGCCTACGAGGACTTCGTGTCTGGACTTGGATGGGAGGTGAGAGGAATTCATCTGCTGTGATCTGATTGTTTACTTCATCATTTAGGGTTTGAACTGTGATCTGATTGGTTACATGATCATTGGGAAAGGACTGTGATCTGATTGGTTACATGATCATTGGAAAAGGACTGTGATCTGATTGGTCGCTCTGGTGTTTGAGGCGGGACTGTGATCTGATCAGGCTGAGATCAAAAGTGTAAAATTAATAATGTTTTATTTATTTAATTATTGGAACATAATCAGTCTCGCTGCTATGAGCTAATACACTAAGACACGTGTTCATTACACTAGGATTCGTGTATAAGAAAAGTGTGTGTGTGTGTGTGTGTGTGTGTGTGTGTGTGTGTGTGTGTGTGTGTGTGCGCGTGTAGGTGAACCTGACGAGTCACTGTGGCTTCATGGGAGGTCTCCAGAGGAATAAGAGTACGGGTTTGACCATGCCATATTTCGCCACGTCCACTGTGGAGGTCATGTTCCACGTGTCTACTCGCATGCCACCTGACTCAGATGACTCGCTCACCAAAAAGGTAAGTGTGTGTGAAGGACCACAGCCATGTGTGTGTATGATGAGATCCTGCTTTATATTGCTCTAGAACTGTGTGAGCAGAACCCTAGAGGAGGTGGAGAAAGCTCTGAGCTCCTCTTCCATCTTTTCTTCAGCTTTATATTCTGATAAACAAATCCTCTTTAGAACAAACCCTGGATTCTGGTCTTCAGCCTTGTAGTGTACTTGCATCATCTCAGATTATAAAAGGTTGTATATAGTGCAGAAAGTGTTCACACTCCTTCACTTTCTCTTTGTTTTGGTTCTTTCGTTCTTTGCTCTTTTTCTCCACTCCATAAAATCACTGTTTGTTCTTTTAAAGACCCATAAAAGACCAAGCAGATGGATTTTCTCCACTTTCCTCTTGCTGTGGTGACCTCTGACCTCCGAGCACCTGAGGCCAAGACTCTTAGTGAGACATAGTGAGGGAGAGGAGAAGAGAGAGATGAAAAGAAATGTGTCTTTCTCCTTTTCTCTCTCGGAGAGCGTCTCAGCTCCTTCTGTGCCGGTTGAAGTGGTTCATAAAGCCACGCTGACCTCGACCTGCATTTCTACCTGCAGTGCGCTCGGCCTTTGTGTTCCCGGCCCGCAGCATTTTCACCTCAGCACGAGAGAAAAGAGGAGCAAATAATGGTGGATAACAGCCCCATGCCACTCTTCTTTCACAGCCACCTCTCTCTCTCTCTCTCTCTCTCTCTCTTCCCTTATCTCACACTCGTGCTGTCGATTCGACTCCGGTTCACATCCACCTGCTTTTGTGCACATTTTGATTTTGAGCATAAAACCACCTGAACGATTTTTTCTTCTTTCTTTAAGAAAAAGAGAAGCTAATTATGATGAAATGGGATTTTCTCGCTTATGTGAGGTGTAAAAGTCGTTGTGTGGATGAAGAGCAGATGTGATGAAGGAGGAGGTTGAGGGAGATGTTTGGAGTAAGTGAGGCTGTAGAGAGCCTGCTGTAGTGATCAGGGCTTTACATACAGAGAGCAGAACAAAAAGTACGAATATTTCCGCTTATACAAGTACTAATCCCCCTAATCAGCTGCTGAGGTTTAAACAGCTCACATCCAGCATCTCTCGTGGGTGTGGCTATACCACCAACGCTATTCCACAAGGGGTGTGGTCGCTCTTTATCTAATTGTATGACCTTATCCATACTGTTAACATTTTTGCTTGTGGGTGTAGCCTAGCACAACACTTCCTTGTGGGTGGAACCTGTTCATGGGTGTGGCCTATCTCTAATATTGTTGTTTATGGGTGTGTTCTATCTCTGATAAGATTGTTAATGGGTGTGGCCTGTCTTTAATGTTATTCCTTATGGTTGTGGCCTGTTTCTAATATTATTGATTGTGGGTGTGGTCTATCTCTAATATTAGTTTGAGGTGTGGCCTATCTCTAATATTATTATTTGTGGGTGTGGCCTATCACTAATAATATTGTTTGTGGGTGTGGCCTGTCACTTATATAATTGTTTGGGGGTTTGACCTGTCTCTAATATTATTGTTTGTGGGTGTGGTCTATCTCTAATATTAGTTTGAGGTGTGGCCTATATCTAATAATATTATTTGTGGGTGTGGCCTATCTCTAATAATATTGTTTGGGGGTGTGGCCTGACACTTATATTGTTGTTTGGGGGTGTGGCCTGTCTCTAATACTATTGTTTGTGGGTGTGGCCTGTCCATGTACCCCAGATGTTTGTAGTTTACTTGTAGTTTACTGAGTGAGCGTTGTAAGTAAAGCTGTGAGAGTAAAGAACCCTGAACACTGAATATCCTGCCCTGTGTCTCTCCAAGCTTCATTACTCTCATGTTCTACTCTGTCTGCACTCGTCTTCCTATTCCTCTGTTTACCGGTCAGTAGAAATCCAATAACGAGTCTAATGAGCACTAACGAGCCTGACTGTAATACGACACGAGCTCGTTTGAGGAGCAATGTTCACCTGTCATTAATGCTGTCACCCGGGGGGGGGGGTTGTGTTACATGTGGCAGGACAGTGAGACAGAGACGTTAATAGAAAGCTGTATTTTTAAACATGTTTATAAACGTTTTATTACACACTTATTAAGCTATTAACAGGCTGCAGTTGTAATAAATTTGTAGAGACAGCAGGACATGGAATACCGAGCTCATAAATCAACAATTACACTTATCATAACAGCTGTGCGTGTGTGTGTGTGTGCCAAAGAACAGAACCATTTCTTAAAGCATCAAGGAAGTGTTTCCAGACTGCTTTAAGTGTCCAATAAACACACACACACACACACACACAGCCTCAGAAGAACTGGCTGTTAGTGTGGATTGTACTTTCTGTAATACATCGCTGTAATGTGTATGTGTGTGTGCTCGTGTGTGCGTGTGTGTGTGCGTGTGTGTGTGTGTGTGTGTGTGTGTGTGTGTGTGTGTGTGTGTGTAAAAGACGGCCTAAAGGGGGAGCCACGTGTGGCCATTTGGCTCCCAAATTAGATTGCTCCTGTCCCCTGGCCGCTCTGCCTCGCATGACTTTTCAGCTCCAAATCGGATTTGCGAGGGCTTCTGGGAACTTTATCCTGAGCATGATGGGCCAGCAGTGACGCTAAACCACGTTAAACAGACGCTAAAGCGTGTCGCCAGGCCGCCGTCACCGAAACACACTCATTCATCCGCTCAGGGTCAGGATTTATTCTTCTTTCCCGCGCTGTCGTTCTGCCATCTCGCTCCCGGTCTGAGAGTTTCATAACCTCGCCACATTTATTCTCGTCCACCAGCGCTCCTATTGCGCCGCATTACCCACGTCAGAATACAACCCCAACATTTATAACCTGATCACATGTATTTATTGGCACTTACGCAGGACAGGGAGAGCACACTGGAGGAGAATCTTCATCGCGAGACGCTTCTGTTATTACAATAATGATTCAGTGAATTACACTTATGTTAATAAAGACACGCCCCCTACAGTATGACATCATAATACTCATTTCACCACTCCTGCTGAATAATTACACTCCCCTCTGTGTGTGTGTGTGTGTGTGTATGTGTGTGTGTGTGTGTGTGTGTATATGTGTGTGTATATGTGTGTGTGTGTGTGTGTGTGTGTGTGTGTGTAAGTACAGATTTCTTCTTTGTTTCTTAGCATGGTTAAAGGTTAATCAGGGTCATCATACAACCTGAGAGATCATTACATCATTTATCAATCACTGGTTTGATGATGTGATCTCTCTCTCTCGCTCTCTCTCTCTCTCTCTCTCTTCTACACACAGTTAAGGCACCTGGGGAATGACGAGGTCCACATTGTGTGGTCGGAACACACTCGGGACTACAGGAGAGGAATAATCCCTACAGAGTTCGGAGACGTCCTTATCATCATCTACCCCATGAAGAACCACATGTACAGTATCCAGATCATCAAGAAACCAGAGGCACGTCTTTCTCTCTCTCTCCTTCTCTCTCTCTCACACACACACACACACACACACACACTTCTCACGTCACATGTATATATACATACGCAGTGGTATGAAAACATTAAGAGACTCTGTTTACAAGACGGTACTTTATCTAAGGTTCCACATAATCACCTTCAAAATATTCCCCTTGCACAGTAATACAGTGCTCCCAGTGTTCTTCTGTAACGTCTCCTGGAACTCTTCTTTTTGAAGCGTGTTGAACATCTGGTGTCAAAATGGCGACCTTTGAGCTCATCTTCATTTTAGAAAGAGGGCGAAGTCAGCAGGATTCAAATATGGCGAGTAGGGTGGGTGCAGAAGTGGGATCGTGTAGTTTCTTTAGTGAAGCTCACGTGTGAGGAGGAGCTCAGTGACAGGGTGCGCACATGGTCAGAATGGAACCAGTTGCACAGGCCAATGTCTTTTGGCAATCTGTTGGCGTGTTACAAAACTATTCTTGAAACATTTTGATACCAGCTTTTATATATATATATATATATATATATATATATATATATATATATATGTGTGTGTGTGTGTGTGTGTGTGTGTGTGTGTGTGTGTGTGTGTGTGTGTGTGTGTGTGTGTGTGTGTGTGTGTATGTAAGTATAAAGAAATTATAGGGAGTTAGTTTACTTTAAAAATAAGTTACTTTAAAAAATGAAAGTTAAAAGGTAAAAAGTAAAAAAACAAAGTGAAACTCAAAAAATTAAAAGAAAGTAAAATATAAATATTAAACAAGAAGAAAAAAATTACAAGAAAGAGGATGAAGAGAGAATGCATTATAGGTAGAACTGTTCAGTCTGACTGTGAGGGGCGGAGTGTCTGTTCAGTCTGACTGAGGGGCGGAGCGTCTGTTCAGTCTGACTGTGAGGGGCGGAGCGTCTGTTCAGTCTGACTGTGAGGCGGAGCGTCTGTTCAGTCTGACTGAGGGGCGGAGCGTCTGTTCAGTCTGACTGAGGGGCGGAGCGTCTGTTCAGTCTGACTGTGAGGGGCGGAGCGTCTGTTCAGTCTGACTGTGAGGGGCGGAGCGTCTGTTCAGTCTGACTGTGAGGGGCGGAGCGTCTGTTCAGTCTGACTGTGAGGGGCAGCGCGTCTGTTCAGTCTGACTGTGAGGGGTGGAGCATCTGTTCAGTCTGACTGTGAGGGGCGGAGCTTTAATTTAATCTCTCGGTGTGGGGGGAGGAGCTTCTCTTCTGTCTCACTGTGAGGGGGTGGAGCTAATATCTTTAATAATTTGAGTAAAAAAATTCAAAGAGAATGAAATGGAAGGAATAAAGTGACTGAATCATAGAAGAGGTAGAAGGAGAGACAAAGAAAGGAATATGCACAAACAAAGGAATGTCTTTAATTTTCTCCATCTCTCTCTCTCTCTCTCTCTCTCTCTCTCTCTCTCTCTCTCTCTCTCTTATGATGTAATACTCAGATGAACAGTTCTGAATGTAGATGATCGTCTCTTCTCCTCCTCAGGTGCCGTTCTTCGGGCCACTGTTTGATGGCGCTATAGTAGACAGTAAGATTTTACCCACGATGGTTCGAGCAACAGCCATCAACGCCAGCCGTGCTCTTAAATCCCTCATCGCTCTCTACCAGAACTTGTATCCTTCCACCTTTACATTCACTCCATCACTCTCACAGTCATGCAGTGGGGAAGTGTGTGTGTGTGTGTGTGTGTGTGTGTGTGTGTGTGTGCGCAATTAATCAGTTCATTTTCTCTTTCTCTCTCTCTCTCTCTCTCTCTCTCTCTCTCTCTCTCTCTCTCAGTTGTCCTCTCATGTTTCACTGACCTGCTCATTCATTTGTTTGTGTGTGTGTGAGTGAGTGTGTGGTGATTGACTCCAGGACACACACACACACACACACACACAGAGCAGGTAGAGGAGCGGGCGGTTTGATAGTTATTGATGTTTTTGTTGTGCTGCGGCTGCTGCACTTGTCTTCTCTCTTCTCAGGTGATGGAATCGCTCTGATCACTCGCTCACAAATCACTCTGACAATTTACTCCACTCTCTCTTTTCTCGCTTTTTCTCTCTCTCTCTCTCTCTCTCTCCCTCTCTCGCTCTCTCTCTCTCGCTCTGTCTCTCCCTCTCTCCCCTTCTCTCGCTCTCTCTCTCTCTCGCTCTGTCTCCCCCTCTCTCGTGCTCTCGCGCTCTCTCTCTCTCGCTCTCTCTCTCGATCTATCTATGTCTGTCTGTCTGTCTGTTTTTTCTGTCTGTGTCTGTCTCTGAGTATTGAACTGAGTGTACAGTAGTGTGTGTGTGTGTGTGTGTGTGTGTGTTATTCTGGATAATAATTGATAATAATAACTCTAAATCACACAGACAGAGAGACACACAGACAGACAGACAGACAGATATACAGAGAGACACAAACAGACAGAGAGATTTTCTTGTGTTTTCTGAAGCAGAGAGGTTGTTTGGCTCAGCTTGAGTCTTTGCTCGCAGCAATCTCACCTGTATATATGTGTGTGTGTGTGTGTGTGTGTGTGTGTGTGTGTGTATTGATTGGCGTGAGATGTGCAGGTCGATGATCCTGACAGTCTGAATTACAGTAATCTGTCATTATCGACAGACCTCTCTTTCTCTCTCTCCCTCCATCTCATCTCTCACTTTTTTCTTCTGTTGTTCTCCCTCCCTCCCTCCTTCTCTCTCTCTCTCTCTCTCTCTCTCTCTCTCTCTCTCTCCATCTCATCTCTCACTTTTTTCTTCTGTTGTTCTCCCTCTCTCTCTCTCTCTCTCTCTCTCTCTCTCTGTCCTACTTTTGTTCCCTTGGGGCTGATAATTGTTGGCAGTGTGAGATGTGATTAGAGCTGCACCAAGTTCACGATTGAGCGAGAGACACTCACTGTGTGTGTGTGTGTGTGTGTGTGTGTGTGTGTGTGTGTGTGTGTGTGTGTGTGTGAGAGAGAGAGAGGGGGAGAGAGAACCTACACTGTGTTTCTCTCTCTGTCTTCTGTGTATCTATCTTTTCTTTTTCACATCCATTCTTCTGTACTCTTTCATATTTTCTTATGACTTTTTCCCTCTGAACAAAAAAAACAGTCCCTCTGTCTTTCAAATCTTTCCATTGTACAACCCGTTTCTTTTTCTTTCTTTCTTTCTTTCTTTCTTTCTTTCTTTCTTTCTTTCTTTCTTTCTTTCTTTCTTTTTCTTTCTTTCCTTTAAGTTCTTTCTTTCACATTCATCTTTTCTTTTCTTGTCTCCTCCTTTGCCCATCAGTGTATTTTTCTCTCTTTATTTTTATTTTCATCTCTTTCCCACATTAGTTTTACTCTTTTTCTCCTACACTTTCTTTCTTTCTTTCATTTCCTATCTTGTGCTTCTTCTTCACTCTATCATCCTTTCATCTCCACCCATTTACTTATTCCTCCTCTGTTCTTATCTCTCATTAACAACCCATTTCAGTTTTTCCCCTTAGTATTAATTCCTCCCTTCTCCTATTTCTCTCTCTCTCTCCTCCCTCTTCTTGTCCCTTTCTCTCTCTCTCTCTCTCTCTCTCTCTCTCTCTCTCTCCTCTCTCTCTCTCTCTCTCCTCCATCTCATCTCTCACTTTTTCTTCTGTTGTTCTCCTCTCTCTCTCTCTCTCTCTCTGTCCTACTTTTGTTCCTTGGGGCTGATAATTGTTGGCAGTGTGAGATGTGATTAGAGCTGCACCAAGTTCACGATTGAGCGAGAGACACTCACTGTGTGTGTGTGTGTGTGTGTGTGTGTGTGTGTGTGTGTGTGTGTGTGTGTGTGAGAGAGAGAGAGAGAACCTACACTGTGTTTCTCTCTCTGTCTTCTGTGTATCTATCTTTTCTTTTCACATCCATTCTTCTGTACTCTTTCATATTTTCTTATGACTTTTTCCCTCTGAACAAAAAAAACAGTCCCTCTGTCTTTCAAATCTTTCCATTGTACAACCCGTTTCTTTTTCTTTCTTTCTTTCTTTCTTTCTTTCTTTCTTTCTTTCTTTCTTTCTTTCTTTCTTTCTTTCTTTCTTTCTTTCCTTTAAGTTCTTTCTTTCACATTCATCTTTTCTTTTCTTGTCTCCGCTCCTTTGCCCATCAGTGTATTTTTCTCTCTTTATTTTTATTTTCATCTCTTTCCCACATTAGTTTTACTCTTTTTCTCCTACACTTTCTTTCTTTCTTTCATTTCCTATCTTGTGCTTCTTCTTCACTCTATCATCCTTTCATCTCCACCCATTTACTTATTCCTCCTCTGTTCTTATCTCTCATTAACAACCCATTTCAGTTTTTCCCCTTAGTATTAATTCCTCCCTTCTCCTATTTCTCTCTCTCTCCTCCCTCTTCTTGTCCCTTTCTCTCTCTCTCTCTCTCTCTCTCTCTCTCTCTCTCTCTCTCTCTCTCCCTCTCCCCTCCTTTCTTTCTCTTTCTCTCTTTCTCTCTCCCCTTTTCTCTTTTTCTGTCTCTTCCTGTTGGCTGGCAGCTCTGTCCATCTGCCTCCTCTGTCTGATCCCTCACTCGGCGTGACTGTGAAATCAGGGCTGGCCTGCAGAAGAAAGGAGCTTCTTTGGCCTGTGTGTGTGTGTGTGTGATCTTGGGTTGAGTAAAGAGTTATAGTGTGTGTGTGTGTGTGTGTGGATTGGGACGAAGCCAAGCATGTACAGATAATTGAGTGTGGTGATGTTTAACTTCAGGAGGAGACTTTGGAAGTGCTCACACACTACGATATCTAGGGCCCTAGAGTATATACACACACACACACACACACACACAGGGCTGTTTGGCTGCTGGATTGAAATGTACCTCTAATTCTCCATCTGTGTGTGAATGATTGTGGAGCCATGGCCATGGATATAGTGTGTGTGTGTGTGTGTGTGTGTGTGTGTGTGTGTGTGTGTGTGTGTGTGTGTGTGTGTGTGT